>NC_044395.1:44714181-44964540 GCF_006542625.1 Nomascus leucogenys | reverse complement strand
ATCTCTTTACTTGTGCCATCCTCCAGCTTTCAAAGTGCTCTCAGAGCCATCACTTACCCAGTGTTCCTTAGTTGCCCCTCACAGTGTCTGTGAGCCCCGTGCTCCTGAGTGTATGGCAAATGAAGCAGGCTCTTATCCACCGCTCCAAATATCTTTTTTTCTCCCTGTGGAACCCACACATTTGTTCATTAGAGCTCAGGAATTGCCAGAGACTGGCTTTCCTGGCAATGCACACTAGATTCTTCAGAAGAATATTAGTTTTTATGTCCTCCTGCTGTGACCATTCCCCGCATGTGGGCAGCAGGTAGGAATTTTGGCTTCTTCCCAGGAAAGGCAGAGACAGGGCCTACAGAAGCTAGGGCTGCAGCCTGTAGTGATGGGGTCTATGAGTTAGTTCAGACAGAAGAGGCAGATGGGTTCTTTCTGGAAGGCTTGTGTGATGTCTGAGACCATTTTCCTGAAGGAAGGAAATTAGGGAAGGTATGATTAAAACTTCATCTTATGCCTTGGGGAAACAAAGACCAAAGCAAAATTTGACTCAGGTTGTGACTCAGTGATAAACTTCTGTCTAGAGTAGAACAGGCTTTATTTTGTAGAAGACAAAAATAGAACCTGAGGCATAAAGAGAGCTCTTGGATCTGTAGGTAAAATTGTTGGGTTCATGCACAATGCACAGGGCACTACATCCTACCATTTTCTTTTGCATAGAAAAATGAACTTCAGAGAGGCCAGGTGTGATGGCTCACACCTGTAATCCCAGCACTTTGGGATGCCAAGGCTGGTAGAGCAGGTTAGAGACCAGCCTGGCCAATATGGGGAAACCCTGCCTCTACTAAAGACACAAAAATCAGCCAGGAGTGGTGGCACATGCCTGTAATCCCAGAAACTTAGGAGATGGGGCAGGAGACTCGCTTGAACCCTGAATTTGCAGTCAGCTGAGATTGAGCCACTGCTCTTCAGCCTGGATAATAAAGCAAGAAGTAAGAAAGAAAGAATGAGAGAACGAGAGAGAGAGAGAGAAAGAAAGAGAGAGAAAAAAGAGAGAAAGAAGAAAGAAAGAGAAAGAAAGAAAGAAAGAGAAAGAAAGAAAGAAAGAAAGAAAGAAAGAAAGAAAGAAAGAAAGAGAAGAAAGAAACAAGAAAAGAAACCTCAGTTTTGTTGAGTTTTTACTTTACTCCAAAAAGCTTCAGGTTTAAGAGTATGAAATTAGGACCAATTTATACCATTAGGCGATGGGTCCTGAATACTCTGAAAATCATTCTTAATGCTCATTGTGATTGGTTTAGAAAAGACTGATTTAGTACAAAAGAAAAAAAGTGATTTGTTTAGGAAACGGTATTTAACTGCAATTTTACTCTCATTGTTTCATTTAGATGCCATAATTTTCTCCTTTAAAGTATTTTGTAAAATCTCAATCACAATCCACCACTGCAAAATAATTTCTAAATAACCATTATTTATTTACTGAACATTGTGAGATTTGATCAGATTTCACCCAGAAATGCTGAAGAGACATTTAGTATACTCTAAAACACTTGTATGTATGTTTGCCTTGCGGAGGCGCAAGCTCTATGGACTCAAAAGTGGGGAGACTCTCTCCCTGGTAAGGGGAGGGCACCACTGGGATCACTGGTGCCATCTCCTGCAATGGATCTTCTGATGTTGGGTCGAACAGAACTTCAGGAGTTGATTTCCCTCAGCGGGTGGAGCGGGATCCTTCCTTGGCTATCTGTTCTTTTGCTACTAACACTGCTGCTGCCTCCCCTCTTAGCCACTATGGGGGGTCTAGCACCAGCTGTAACCAAGTGTCTATGTATGAAAACTGGTCTGAGTGTCCTGACTTACCAGTTACCTTGTGCCATACCTTAGAAACAAGGGACCTGTCCAGGCTTCTTTCTGATGGCCAGCCCACTTCTAATGTTGGCCAATCTATTTCACACAAAGCTCTAAGTTTCCCTGGTGTCATAGTAACCCCATAGTCTCCATTAAATCCCTTCTTAAAATTTTTCAACATAGTTCCTAGCGGAGTAGGCTTACTTTGTGTCTGACCCATGTTTCCTCAAGACAAAACACCAAGCTCACACCACACGCACAACACAGAACAAAGAATGGGTAAAAAGGGCACACACACACTTTTTCAGTTTTCACCAAACCAGAATCAAAACCAAAATCAGAGTATCCAGAAATCCAAGCCAGGTCAAACAAAAACCAAACTATCAAGCAATTCAAGTCAATTCAAAAACAAAAACCAAAGTGCCAGTACAGGCACGCAGTGGGTGACCAGGCCACGCTTCCACTCAAATGGAGTAGGCAAGTTCCAAAGACCAGTCTTACCAAGTTTCAAATGTCTGGACTCCAAGTGCCTGTTCCTTCCCAGTGTTCAGCCACTGCGTCGATCCTCCACAGGGGCCTACCACACACTGCTCTGACGAGGCGTTCCACCGGGGCAATTGCCTACCCGGGAGCGCTCTCAGGATCCACATCGCTCAAACTGGCCAGAGTCCCCGGCAGGGATGCTCCACAGGGCAGGCCTAAGCCACCTAAGGGGCTGCCTCAACTGTCCATCAATTACCTCGCTTCCCGGTCAGGGAACCAAGAAATGTAGCAGGACGAGTCACAGACGAAACTCCTCAGACACCGGATTAAAGTAGGAAGAGGTTTTTTATTCGGCCAGGAGCATCGGCAGATTCGTGTCTTAAGAGCCCAGCTCTCCGAAAAAGAAATTCCTAGGCCTTTTAAGGGCTTACCACTCTAAGGGATCTACGAGAAAGAGTCGTAATAGATCAAGTAAGCGTGAGGAACGTGACTGGGGGCTACATACATCAGCTAACAGAACAAAAGGTTTTTTTTTTTTTGAGACAGAGTGTCGCTCTGTCGCCCAGGCTGGAGTGCAGTGGTGCAATCTCGGCTCACTGCAAGCTCCACCTCCTGGGTTCATGCCATTCTCCTGCCTCAGCCTCTCCGAGTAGCTGGGACTACAGGCGCCCGCCACCACGCCCGGCTAATTTTTTTGTATTTTTAGTAGAGATGGGGTTTCACCGTGGTCTTGATCTCCTGACCTCGTGATCCGCCCGCCTCGTCCTCCCAAAGTGCTGGGATTACAAGCGTGAGCCGCCGCGCCTGGCCAGAACAAAAAGTTTTACAGTGCTTTCTCATACAATGTCTGGAATTTACAGATTAACACCAGTAGTTTTGGTCAGGGGTTAATATTATTATTATTTTAACCACCAGGGCCAGGTGGTGGCGCCAAGGTCGTCTAGCTATTTATCTTACTTCTGTTTCTTTCTAACTTTTTGCTTTCTCCCTTTTCTCCTGTCTTATAAACTAGGGAAAATGGGAGGTTGGGGAGCAACTGGGAAGGACAACAGGAGAAGTGGTGGTCTCATACCATAACACAACAGCTAAATCTAGCTCTGATGTTTATTCTGTGTGGACAATAACAGCAGAGCCAATGGCTGATTTGTGGGAAATAAACACTACTTTTGCAGAATCGTACATGATTTCAGTAGAAGGGCAAGGAAATTTCAGTTGGGAACAGATTGCTCCATGGTAATGTGATCACTGTGTACCCAACAATGGCTCTTTCTTCCTAGTGTCAATGCAGATATTTTCTCCTTAACTATTATCATTTCTGTTTCTAACCATATAAAAGTATATCCACTATATATCTGAAGTAAATTCATACTAGTGGTGTAACATCTCCAGCCATTTAAGTGTAAAAAGAGAAAACGTATGATGTGTTTACTCACTGTTTTATACTCTGTAACGCATGAAGAGAAGATCCTTTTATTCATTGCCTGTACTTTTATTTTTAAACTTTCTGAAACACTTTATCCTATATCCAGCATAGAATTGAGTTTCCCTTTTTGATTTAATCTGACAATATTTTTTTCCTCTAATAAGAGAGTCAAACCCACTTACTTTTATTGGTAAATTGTGTTTGGTTATATTTTGGTTACAGCATGTTATGCTATGATCTATATGCACATATCTTCTTTTGCTGTCTTGTTTGTTTTTATTGATTTTTTTTGTTGTTGTGATATTTGGAAGAGTTAAATTTTATTCTGATGGCTACCTTACGTAATTTCATAAAATCGTCTCTTTCTTTAGACAGTAGCTAATGTCTCTAAACTAAGAACAATGGTATTAACTCTTTCTTGTCTTCCCTATGTTATCTTTCATCCCCCAATTTGATATAATAATGTTAACTTTGTTTCCCCTGGTGCCATTAAGTATGCCTACATTTCTATAAACAATATCCTTTGACTCCCAAGCATTACAGATGTGCAGTCAGTAAAATCATTCTGCAGAATACCTTCTTTTTCCTTTTCTTCTATTTTTCTTAGTTGTATCATTTCTGTATTGCCAGAGCACCTACGGTTGCATTTCTTTCTGTCAGCTTTATCCAGCATTTGTTTTTGTCTTTTATTTGAGGTTAAATATATTCCTTGCTCACTATGACACTGGGGAAAGGAAGGTTTTTGTTGTCATCGTTGTGCTTGTACAGTTGCTTATTTAAAAACATTGGCGAAAACAAAAAATGTATGTAGATGGAATGGAGATAAGACAGAAAATGAGAGCGATTGATGATGAGTGTGCTTATTCTAGACTGGGAGGGGTGCTACACTGAGTAGTGTCTCCAAGGCTACAGGAAAGGATGGTTGATTGTGAACAGGTGGAGTTTCCACTGGAGGAGAGAAGTCCTGTCTTCAACAACCTGTGCAGAACCAGGAACTGGAAATGGTTCAGATCAACTTACAGACCTGGAGGTAGAAATTTAAGAAAACTCATTTAGCACCTAGTTTCCTAGAGAATATTAGCTAGTATTTGCTGAGCATCTGTCAGTCTGTCTGTAGCATGGAAGATCTGAGTACAGGAGAGACTGGATTAGTAACAGTGGGTCAGAAAATTATATAATATTCATCCAAAATTCCTGCTTTACATACACAGCACCCGGTATTTGCAGAACTAGAAGGTAAAGAAATTATTTGTGCTTGAACTTGCAGAAAACTGCCTTTTCCCTTCTTCTCTTGCATCTTAACCTGGAGTTTCTCTTTTTCTTGAGCTTCAGTGTCCTTCCCAACTCACTTTATAATTGACTTCCTGCAGTTTCCCCTTAGGACAGGGCTTTGTTTCAGAGGTGGTTAATTTGTAGGGTTCATAGGATACAGACCACTCACAGCACCTGCTTTTTGCCATCCTCACTCTCAGCTGGGAGTTGCGGCTCAGGAAGCCTTCTGCAAGCCTCAGCTGCTGTTCTCAGATTAATCTGCTAAGTTATTTTTGCCTAGTAGGAATCTCTGAATTTAGGAACATAGATGTTAGCGCTTGTATTTCTAGTTTTTCCAGTTCCCAGGGCCATTAAAGATTTTTTTCCTTTCCTTTCCTTCTTCCAAAAACGTTGATGATTCCCCTGGGTCCCTGTGGTTTAACCTCACAAAAGTTTCATGATGACACCCTGTTACATTGTTTTGTCATAGTTATACCTCGTTATCCCAGTTGCTCACTCAGTTTTTTGAGAGATTCAGGGATATTAATAAAACTGTGCTGCTGCTACTAACATCTTGCATACAAGCCCTATTAATTAAAATGTTTATTTTACATGTGATTTGAACTTGTAATTTTTATTCAAAGTTTTTCAACAGAGATCCAGAAAAGACCCTCCTTATATTTGTAGTTTTGTACATTGCAACACTTTTTAGTGAAGAAAAGAAAAAAAACATGAGAACAACACAAGTGATAGTAAAAGAATAAACCTACAATCCATCAATTATAAAATGAAATACTGTGCAGGTGTTAAGAATGAGGGAATAAATAAGAACTTGTGTGGGGTAACTATAAACTTTTAAAAAATAAGGTATATGCTCATGTGACCATATTATCGTTAAAAAAAAACAAACATACTTGCACACAGCTTCAAGCAAAATGGGTACATTCATTTAAAAATATTTAAATTAAGTAAATGGCCCAATAATTTAACTCTGTAAAATTCCTTTGACTCCCAGGCATTACAGATGTGCAGTCAGTAAAATCATTCTGCAGAATACCTTCTTTTTCCTTTTCTTCTATTTTTCTTAGTTGTATCATTTCTGTATTGCCAGAGCACCTACGGTTGCATTTCTTTCTGTCAGCTTTATCCAGCATTTGTTTTTGTCTTTTATTTGAGGTTAAATATATTCCTTGCTCACTATGAGACTGGGGAAAGGCAGGTTTCTGTTGTCATCATTGTGCTTGTACAGTTGCTTATTTAAAAACATTGGCAAAAACAAAAAATATATATAGATGGTAATTCTCTGATTATTTTATATGCTAGAAACAGGCATTACTGTTTTGTTTATTTCATTTGAAATAATTGTAGTCACATGAGGTTTAAGTTATAATACACAGAGGTCACATATGCCAATTTTCTAAATGGATACCTTATTTATTACTATTGAGTTTTGAGAATTCTTTACATATGCTAGATGTAAGACATGGTATGCAAATTATTTCTCCCAGTCTGTAATTCAGTTTTTCAACCTCTTTACAGGGTCTTTCTAAGTAAAAAAAAAAAAAAGTGTCTATTTATTTTAATGAAGTCCAGTTTTATCACTTTTTCCTTTTGTAGATTTTGTTTTTGATATCAAGCCTAAAAATTCTTTGCCTAGCCCAAGGTCTCAAGAGTTTTCTTCTATTTTTAAAAGTTTAATTAATTAATTAGTTAATTAATTTATTATTTTTGAGACGAGGTTTCGCCCAAGCTGTAGTGCAGTGGTGCCATCATTGCTCACTGTAGCCACAAACTATGGACTGAAGTGATCCTTCTGCCTCAGCCACTGGAGTAGTAGCTGAGATTACAGGCACGAGCTACCACACACAACTTAAAGTTTTGTAATACTACATTTCACATTTAAGCCTGTGATTTATGTGAGTTAAATTTTATATAAAGTATAAATTTAGGTCAATCTTAGTTTTTGTACCTATGAATGTCCAATTGCTCTAGCACCATTTGTTGAAAAAGGTATCCTTCCTTTAAACTGTTTTTGCATCCTTGTTAAAAAAAGTCAGTTGAATATCGTGTGGTCTGTCACTTTTTAATAAGATAAAAACATTAACACTCACCAGATATCAAAGTTTAGAAATTTTTTTAAAGCTAAACTTCTGAAAATAGAATAAAAACACCTTCACATGTCAAATTAGTGAATTTGCATAGGACTAATTCATTTAAGTATATTAAAATACAAACTAATTCAAAACACTAAAGTGATAATACAAGACTATAAATTTAAAGGCTAATTATTAAGTCAAATTGCTGTATTCTATGTGTTAGAGTGAATTCAGAAAGATCCATTGTATTATTGAATAGGCAAGTTTGACTTTCAGAGGATGAAACTGATATATTACTGCCACCTTGTGGATATTCTGTTATTATAGGCTATCATAAAAAGCAATGAGGATATGTAATCTAACAAGAAGCATTTCCTTTTTTTGCCATTATTATTATTATTATTATTATTATTATTACATTTTAAGTTCTGAGATACATGTACAGAACGTGGAGGTTTGTTACATAGGTATACACGTGCCATGGTGGTTTACTGCACCCAACAACCCATCATCTACATTAGGCATTACTCCTAATACTATCATTCCCCCAGCTCCCAACCCCCTGAGAGGCCCCGGTGTGTGATGTTCGCCTCCCTGTGTCCATGTGTTCTCATTGTTCAACTCAAAAAAAAAAAAAAAAGAAGCATTTTCTGCTTTCCCAATTTCTTAACTACAATGCAACTTTATGTTTAATTTAACTAATTTAATTTTTTTTGAGACAAGGTCTATCTCTGTTGCCCAGGCTGGAGTGGAGTGGCGTGAATATGGTTCAGTGAAACCTCCACCTCCCTGGCTCAAGTGATCCTCCTTCCTCAGCCTCTCGAGTAGCTAGGACCACAGGCATGCACCACAATAGCCAGCTAATTTCTTTTTTATTTTTTGTAGAGATGAGGTCTCACTTTGTTGTCCACGCTGGTCTCAAACTACTGGGCTCAAAGGATCATCCTGCCATGGCCTCCCAAAGTGCTTGGATTTATAGGTGTGTGCCATAGCACCAGGACAAAGCAACTTTACAGAAGCCTTTTTTTCTTTCATAAAAACAGTTGCAGGTATTTTCCTTATGGAATTTATTTGTGATAATATATTTTAATAGATGGTTTAATTTGTTAAATAATTTGTCTCAGATAATAATAATTGATTAATATTAAAACTACAAAACAAATAGGGTCTTCTTTTACTATGAAAAATGAAAGTTGATTCTGACATCTATGTAAACATTTGAAGTATTCAATGTATATAAATGTGAAGTCCTATCAAGAGTAATTAGACAAGAGAAAGAAATAAAGGGCATTAAAATTGGAAAGGAGGACATCAAATTGTTCCCGTTTGCAGATGACATGATCTTATATATAGGAAAACCTGAAGACTCTACCAGAAAACTTTTAGAACAAACAAATTCAGTGAAGTTGCAAGACACAAAACTAATACACAAAAATTGGTAGCATTTATATGTATGAAAACAAACTAGCTGAAAAAGAAATCAAGAAGGCAAACCTATTTACAGTAGCTACCAAAAAAAAAAAACCTAGACATAAATGTAACCAAGGAGGTAAAATGAAAACTACAAAACACTGATGAAAGAAATTGAAGATGATACAAACAAATGAAAAGTAGAAAGTAGAACAGAGGATACTGCAAGCTGAAAAGGGTAGGGAGAAAGGAGGGATGTAAGAGATTTGTTAATGGATACAAAATTACAGCTAGGTAGAAGTAATAAGTTCTAGTGTTCTATAGCACTGAAGATGACATTCATGCTCATGGATCAGAAATACTAATGTTGTTAAAGTGACAGTACTACTCAAAAGCAACCTACAGATTCAATGCAATCTCTATCAAAATACCAATGAACATTCTTCACAAAATTGAAAAAAAATCCAAAGAGATTGTATGGAATCAAAAAATATCCTGAATAGCCAAAGCAATCCTTAGCAAAAAGAACAAAACTGGATGTATCATGCTACCAGACCTCGGAATATACTACAAAGCTGTAGTAACCAAAACATCATGGTATTGGCATAAAAACAGACACAGACCTATGGAACAGAATAAAGAACCCAGAAAATCCACATATCTCAGCCAATTGATTTTTTACAAAGATGCCAAGAACACTCATTGGGGAAAGGATAGTCTCTTCAATAAATTGTGTTTGGAAAACTGGATATCCAAATGCAGAAGAATGAAACTAGACCCCTGCCTCTCACCCTATACAAAAATCAACTCAAAGTATCTCAAATGCCCAAATATAAGACCCAAAATGGTAAAGCTACTAGAAGAAAACATACGGGAGATCCTTCAGGACATTGTTCTGGGAAAAGATTTTATGAATAAGGCATCAAAAGCACAGGCAACAAAAGAAAAAATAAACAAATGGGATCACATCAAGCTAAAAAGCTTCTGCACAGCAAAGGAAATAATAAAGTGAGTGAAAAGACAACCTACAGAATGGGAGAAAATATAAACTACTCATCTGGCAGGAAATTAATATCAAGAATATACAAGGAATTCAAACATATCAATAGCAAAGAAACTCAACAATCTAATTAAATATAAGCAAATTCTCTGAACAGACATTTCTCAAAATAAGACATACAAATGACCAACAAATATATGAAAAAATGTTCAACACCACTAATCAGCAGGGAAATGCTAATCAAAGCCACAATGAGGCAACATCTCACCCCAGTTAGGATGGCTATCATAGAAGAGACAAAAATAAATGCTGGTAAAGATGTGAAGAAAAGGGACTTTTTTTTTTTTTTTGACAATCTCATTCTCCGTCCAGGCTGGAGTGCAGTGGTGGTGTAATCTGGTTCCCTCTGCTTCTAGGGTTCAAATAGTTCTCCTGCCTCAGCCTCCTGAGTAGCTGGGGAAAAAGGAACTCTCATACACTGTTGGTAGGAATGTACATTAGTGCAGCCAGTATGGAGAATAGTATTGAAACCCCTCAAGCAATCCCACTACTGGGAATTTATCCAAAGGAAGGAAAAGCATTATATTGGAGAGCCATCGGCATCCCCATGTTTATTCCATCAGTATTCACAATAGCCAAGATATGGAATCAACCTAGGTTTCCAACAACAGATGAATGGATTTTAAAAATGTGGTATATATATACCAAGGAAGGCTATTTAGCCATAAAAAAGAATAAATAAAATCTTGTCATTCTCAGCAACCTGGATGGAACTGGAGGATATTATGTCAAGCAAAATAAGCCAGGAATAGAAAGTTCAACACCACATGTTCTCACTCATGCAGAAGCTAAAAAAAGGTTGATCTCATAGAAGTAAAAAGTAGAAGAGCGAATACTGCAGGCTGAAAAGGGTAGGGAGAAAGGAGGGATAGTAAGAGATTTGTTAATGGGTACAAAATGACAGTTAGGTAGGAGTAATAAGTTCTAGTGTTCTATAGTACTGTAGATGACTATAGTTAACAATACTATATTATGTAGTTTAAAATACCAAGGAGTAGTTTGTTCCCAATACAAAGAAATAATAAATGATTGAGATGATAGATATGCTAATTACCCTGATCTGATCACCATCTACATGTATTGAAACATCCCCATATAGCCATGAATATGTATAAACTTTGTCAATTTATAAAGTAAAAAAAAAAATCTTGAAGAATGCATTTGAAGAACTTGTACTCAAGAAATCAACTTATTTTAAGAACTTGAGTCTCCTGGGAATTTGTGTTTTCTAGACCAGTACTTCTCCAAATTAAAGCAAATTTAGGTTGGGCATGGTGGCTCATGCCTATAATCTCAGCACTTTGGAAGGCCGAGGCTGGCAGATCACCTGAGGTCAGGAGTTCGAGACCAGCTGACCCAACATTGTGAAACCCTGTCTCTACTAAAAATACAAAAATTAGCTGGGCATGATAGCATGCGCCTGTAATCCCAGATACTTTGTAGGCTGAGGCAGGATAATTGCTTAAACTGGAGAGGTGGAAGTTGCAGTGAGCCAAGATTGCACCACTACACTCCAGCCTGGGCAACAGAGCAAGACTCTGTCTCAAAAAAAAAAAAAAAAAAAAAAAAAAAGCTAATTTAGTTCACTTTGGTTTTGTGTCAAAATGTAGATTCTTTTGAAGTAAATCCAAAGAATTTAGATGTAGTTGAAGCTTATAATCTGTTCTTAATTGTTTTAATAAAAATAAAATATTTAGATTTAGAGTAAATCTAAAGTGAGTCCTGAAGCTGCTCCCAGGTGATACTGATGCTGCTCATTTTTGCCCAAATTTTGAATCACAAGGTTCTAAATTAGTGGTTTGAAGTCCTACATATGTAATCAGTTGGGGAGCTCAATTTACACCCAGCAACAGACTAATTATTAATAAATCAGAAACTTCAATATTAGGCTTCAATCACTGGCAATTTTTATTTTTATTTTTTGAGGTGGAGTCTCCCACTGCCACCCAGGCTGAAGCACACTGGCACAATCTTGGCTTACTGCAAGCTCCACCTCCCGGGATCATGCCATTCTCCTGCCTCAGCCTCCTGAGTAGCTGGGACTACAGGTGCCCGCCACCATGCCCAACTAATTTTTTTGTATTTTTAATAGAGACGGGGGTTTCACCGTGTTAGCCAGGATGGTCTTGATCTGACCTCGTGATCCGCCGGCCTTGGCCTCCCAAAGGGCTGGGATTACAGGCATGAGCCACCACGCCCAGCCAATCATTGGCATTTTTGAAGGTCCCAGGTGATTTAATGTGAGGTCTTTACAGACATCTTGTAAGTTGAAAACTATAAAGTGTAAAATTGTCTTTGCCTCCCTTTTGGAAACCGCAAATGAATGTCAAAGTTGGAACAGAAGTAGAAAGCATAAAAAATGAACTTGACAATACCCATCTACAGATCCGTGATAGGCATTTGTGTACAACTTGACCTACTTGACATTTAAGGTCAGTTTGCTCCTCTTATTAGTAAGAATAAGTTCTAGTACAATGATGGCAATATTTTTCGTCGACAGCAGTTCACCCATTGAGTGTTGATACCATGGGTCTGAGTGAAGCTGAGGGTGGAAGAAACACAGGGTGAGGGAGCGGGATAGTTTGCCCCTTCAAGGACTGACAGGAAATAACACAAAAGTGGGGGTGGGGTGGGAAGAATAAAGTCCACCTTCTGAGTAAAGCAAAGCAAAATGTTCTCAGCCAATCCAAGTGGTGCCTGTAAATACCATTATCTAGAGAAAATATGATTAAAGAAGTGGCTCTTGTGTGTAGGAAGGTAAGAAGTTTCTGGATATTTGTACTGAGTAGGAATCAAGATTTCTGGGTAGAGAATCTAGAAGAAAATCAGCATCTGGTCCAGGAAAAAAAAAAAAAAAAAGAAAAGTTCTCTGAATTTTTCTGCTTGAATTCCATGAACTCAAAGTTGTAATTTAGTCTTTAAACATAATAGTGAGTCATAATATTGCCTACGTATATGAGGTAGAAAATGTTGTTTTACCTATCTTACCAATGGGGAAAAAGTGGCTCATATAGCAGCCTCGACTTACAACTAACCTTTCAGGTTACTTAGCCTCAAATCCATTCCACTAAAATACAAGTGTGTGCTCTAAGTAGAAAGTAGAAGCATGGTTACCAGAGGCTGAGGTGGGAGAAGGGGAGGAAGGGAGTGGGAGCCTGTTGATCAAAGGGTACAAAGTTTCAGATATGGTAGGAACAGGTTTTGAGATCTATAGCACAGCAGAGTGACTGTAGTCAATAATAATGTACTACATACTTCAAAATAATAGTAAATTTCATGTCTCACCATAAAAAATGATGGGTAAGTGAGGTGATGGATATGCTCATTAGCTTGATTTAATCATGCCACCTTATATATATGTGTGTGTGTGTATCTCACATTGCACCCTATAAATGTATACAATTATGGTTTATCAATCAAAAATATTTATATAAATTTTTTAAATATCTGTATTGTAATAGAGATATTACAATCAGTGCCCATAGAGGAAGAAGGAGGATGTTGGATGAGTCTATTTTCTTCTGATCCAAGTGACTCTGCATGAAGCTTAAAAAAATCAATTACCTCCTTTCCTTTTTTCTAAGTAGCTCTGTTGAGGTATAGGTGACCTTCAATAAACTCCACATACTTAAAACTGCAGAATTTGAGAAGTTTTGACATACATAAATATATGCATGTAAGACCACCACCATAATCAAGATAATAAACATCAATCACCTAAAAATTTCCTTGTGCCACTTTTTGTTTTGTTTAAGACGGGATCTTGTCATGTTGCCCAGGCTGTTCTCAAACTCCTGGGTGCAATTAATCCTCCTGCCTCAGCCTTCCACAATGCTGGGATTACAGGCCTGAGCTACTGTGCTCGGCCTCCTTATGCCGCTTTGTAATCCCACCCTCCTGACCTTCCCTGCTGCTCCTCTCCAAGCAACCAATGATCTGCTTTCTGTCACTATAGATAAGTCTGCATTGTCTAGAATGTTATATAAATGGGTCATAGAGTATACACTTGTTGTTTTTGCCTGGCTTCTTTCACTCAATATTTGTTATAAGATTTGTCCTTGTTATGTGCATACATTTTTATTGCAAAATAATGCTTGATTGTCTGACTATATCAGTTTGTTTAACCTTTTATAGTACTTGTTAATAGAAATCTTTGTTGTTTCCAGTTTGAGGGTATAATTCTTTGTTTGTTTGTTTGTTTGTTTGTTTTGAGATGAAGTCTCACTCTGTCACCCAGGCTGGAGTGCAATGGCATGATCTCGGCTCACTGCAACCTCTGCCTCCCAGGTTCAAGCGATTCTCCTGCCTCAGGCTCCCAAGTAGCTTGGATTACAGGTATGCACCACCCCGCCCGGCTAATTTTTGTATTTTTAATGGAGACAGGGTTTCATCATGTTGGCCAGGCTGGTCTCAGACTCCTGGCCTCAGGTGATCCACCCTCCTCGGCCTCTCAACGTGTTAGGTGGCATGAGCCACCAAGCCCAGCCTGAGGGTGTAATTTTTAAAAAGCTTCTGTGAACACTCATGTACAAGTCTTTATATGAACATATGCTTTTGTTTCTCTTGAGTAATACCTAGGAATGAAATAGCTGGACCATCTGCCTGTTTTCTGACAGCATCCAATTAGAGCAAACCCTTTCTTTCTTAGACATTCACTCATCTCTCAACCAAAGTGTAAGTCCTATAATAGGTTCCTTTTAACATCCTATTACTGAGACACCCATCGGTTTCTCTTGGTATGTGTTCTCCTTGGAGCAGGCCAGCCATGGTGGCTCATACCAGTAGTTCCAGCACTTTAGGAGGCCGAGGTGGGAGGATCACTTAAGGTCAGGAGTTTGAGACCAGCCTGGTCAACATGATGAAACCCCATCTCTACTAAAAATACAAAAATTAGCCCAGCGTGGTGGTGGGCACCTGTAATCCCAGCTACTAGGAAGGCTGAGTCAAGAGAATTGCTTGAACCTAGGAGGAAGAGGTTACAGTGAGCCGAGATCATGCCATTTCACTCCAGCCTGGGTGACAGAGCAAGACTCCATCTCAAAAAAAAAAAAAGAAAAAAGAAAGTTGTAGCAAATTTAATTAATTATGAGTGTGTTTCTAGCGGTCTTTGCCTGTAATTGTTGTCTGGAGTTTTTTTCTATTTTACTTAAATCATCTGGTATATTGGCACAAAGTTCTTCAAAGTATTTTCTTACAATTCTTTTAATATCTATAAAATCTACAGCCATATCACCTTTTCATTCCTGATATTGGTAATTTGTGCTTCATTTCCTTATCAGTTTTACTAATGGTTTATCAATTTTATTGATCTTCTCAAAGACCAATAGTTTTTGGGTTTATTGATCTCAATTGTTTTTGTTTTCTGTATCACTGAATTTTGCTGAGATTATTAGTTTTGTGATTCTGCATACTTTAGTTTGAATTTCTATTCTTTTTCTAGTTCTTATGATAAAATATGAAGTTATTGATTTGAGGTCTTTTTTTTTCTTTTCTAATGTGTAGGCTTTTAATTTTAATATGTAGTGCTAAAAATTTCCCTCTCAAGTACTGCTTTACTTGCATTCCATACACTTTCCTATGTTGTGTTTTCACTTTAAAACACTTCCTGATTTCTCTTTAGATATCCTCTCTGAGTCATAGGTTATTTAAAATATGTTATTTGGTTTCCAAATAATTGGGAATTTTTCAAATATCTTTCTGTTACTGATTTCTAATTTAATTCCATTGTGCTCAGAAAATGTATTTTGAGTAATTTGAACCATTTCAAACTTGGTTAGTTTTATGCCCCAGAATATGAACTATCCTGTTAAATGTTTTCTGTAATGTTGAAAAAAAATGCACGATCTGCTGTTGTTGGTTGACAATGTTGCACCATCTTATATGCTTCTATTGATTTTATGTCTACTTTCTCTATCAACTGTTGACAGAGAAGTTTAAAAATCCATTATAATTAGGAACATGTTCAATTCTTCTTGCAGTTCTATCAGTGTCTGCTTTATGTATATTGAAAGCTTGTTCATAGGTGCATAAATGTTTAGGATGATTATGTCCTCTCGATAAGTTGATCACTTTATGATTCTAAAATGACCTAATTTTGTCACTGCTAATATTCTTTGCTCTTAAATATACTTCCTCTAATATATTAATAACTACTCCTGCTTTTTTCGCTAGTGTTATCAAGTTACATCTTTTTTTCTATTCTTTTCCTTTTAACCAATTTGTTTTTATAGTTAAAGTTCATTTCTTATATGGCATATATAACTCTGTCTTTTGTATCTTGTTCTTCTTAACCTGGCTTTTTATTGGAATGTTTACCTCATATAACTTTAATGTGATTATTTGTATGGTAAAGTTTAATTTTATCATCTTACTATTTGTTTTCTTTTTTCTTTCTTTTTTTTTTTATGTGTTTTTTTGTTTGTTTGTTATGTTTTGTTTTGTTTTGTCCTGACCATGGAAAAGACAGCTATTTGTTTTCTGTTTGTTACAAGTATTCTTTTCCTCTTCTTCTTCTTTTGGATTGAGTATTTTATGATTAGATTTTATCTACTTTTTTGCTTGTTAGCTGTATGTTTTGTTATTTTAGTGATTGCTTTAGGGTATATATCTTTAAATTATCAGTTTACCTATGAGTGATATTATACTACTTCATGTGTAGTATAAGCACTTTACAATAATACACATCCATTTCTTGTCTACATGTATATTGCAATAGTATACATCTATTTCTTGTCTACATTCAGTATAATAATATACATTCATTTCTTAAATCATATGGGTAAGATATTTGTTGACTTAGGACAGACAACACGAAAACTAGAGAAATTCAAAGAATGATAATTGAGGGTAGCTGCCTCTAACAGCAAAGGGTATCTCAAAGAAGGATATAAATACTCAAGTTTCTTAATTATCATTCAGTAACATTCTAAAACTTTGAGACCAATATCCTATTTTTCCCTCACACAAATTCTTATTTCTTGCAAGTGAAAGGCTGAGGTTGTTATAAACAAATGCCGAGTTTGTTTCTGTCACTTGACAAACTGCAAGGTCGGTTGAATCTGGGTTTTCGAATCTCTTTTTTCTTTCTTTTTTTTTTTTTTTTTGAGATGGTGTCTCGCTCTGTCTCCCAGGCTGGAGTGCAGTGGCGCAATCTCGGCTCACTGCAAGCTCCGCCTCCTGGGTTCACGCCATTCTCCTGCCTCAGCCTCCCAAGTAGCTGGGACTACAGGCGCCCATCACCATGCCTGGCCTTTGTGTGTGTGTGTGTGTATTTTTAGTGGAGACGCGGTTTCACTGTGCTAGCCAGGATGGTCTCGATCTCCTGCCCTCGTGATCCGCCCGCCTCGGCCTCCCAAAGTGCTGGGATTACAGGCGTGAGCCACCACGCCCAGCCTGGAATCTCTTAACTGAAAGTCTGAGCACTGATTTTAAAAGATCAAGATACCAAACACTGGAATGTGAATATACAGAGGTACTTAGAGGATTTAGAGTCCAGCTTTCCAGCCTGTGTGGTCCCTCCTTTCCCTGAGGAAAATGAGCCTCCTAGACTCTCACTCACAGGAATTTTCCTACTTTTAAAGAAAATATTCATAGTCTTCATAACTCATTGTCTCCCAAATAGTAACCAGGTTAAAATTGAATCAAACCCAAAAAGGCTTTTTCCATAACATATCCTCATAAACAATGCTTACACGTTGCAAGAATTACAGATTTTAGCAATTTATATTGGCCACTACCTTGCAAATGCATGGATTATAGATTCTGGTGATAAATGACAAAAATGAAAATTTTAGATTAGGATGAATTTCCCAATGTAATGTGTTTACCAGACATTGTATGTTCAAGGTACTAGCTCAGGTACCTGGAAGTAGTCTTAGTTAATTGATCATCATTGATCTTTGTATGTACTTCTTGATTCACAAAAATCTAACCTTACAGAACAGTGGAATGCTTTTTGATGACTCAGACACAGTAGCATTTTCTAATTAAAAACAAAACCAAAAACGGAGTCTTGCTCTGTAGCCCAGGCTGGAGTGCAAGGGTGCAATCTTTGCTGTCTGCAACCTCCTGGGTTCAAGTGATTCTCCTGCCTCAGCCTCCCACATAGCTGGAATTACAGGTGCCCGTCAGCACACCCAGCTAATTTTTGTATATTTAACAGAGATGGGGTTTCACCACCTTGGCCAGGCTGGTTTTTAACTCCTGACCCCGTGATCCACCCGCCCCTGCCTCCCAAAGTGCTGGGGTTACAGGCATAAGCCACTGCGCTCAGCCTACAGTAGCATTTTCTGGACAACATTTTGTGAGTTTGAAGTGCTGTCCTGAAGGACACCTTGTGAGCTGAGCCGCAACTAATACACATATAGTGTCATTTCTCCCACAACCAGAATATATATCTCAGGAAACTAAGCATAGAGAAAAGATAGTACTTCTCATGATTACATTTGAAGATCCACTTGTAGTCCCCACAATTCCGGACTCTGATGATTTAGAGGTTCCAGTCCCTACAGAGCAAACGTTTCTATTGGGGGAAATAATAGTTACCTAGCTATGGCATTTAAAGCTCCAACCTGGCTATCTTAAGCCTCTCATGCCACTGAACAGAACACAACACTGTAGGCAGAAAATGAGTTTATGGTTGGCTGGCGTGGAAAATTCTCGTGGTAAGAAAGAATTAAGATTCTTGTCATAAGGAGATAAAGAAGAGTTACCATTAAACTGAGATAATAATCTAAATCGCCTCCTCAAACCTACATTCGGTGCAAAAGGTTCACTGAGATTACTAAACAAGAGGGTACAGCAAGGGTTCAGGTCCCTTAGAAATGAAGGTAAATAATTCTGAATAGCTGAGATACTTGCTGAAAGCTAAGGGAATATGGGAGAAAAGTGGTGGAAGGAAGTTATAAGTGACTTTATGATGAAATGCTGAAACCAAAATTTTATCTCATGTGTCTCATTTCTTACTGTAACGTATATATTCTTATAGCTTATCTTAAATTTCTTTTCTCTGTCCATATTGCATATGCGTTTTTTTAATTTTTTTTTTTTTAGATGGAGATCACATCTCCCTCTGTTGCCTAGGCTGGACTCAAACTCCTTGGCTCAAGCCTCAGCCTCCAAAGTAGCTGGGACTACAGGTATGAGCCACCATCTTGGCTAAATTTTTAGTTTTAAGAGACATGGTCTCATTTGTTGCCCAGGCCAGAGTGCAGTCACATGATCATGACTCACTGCAGTCTCCAACTCCTGGGCTCAAGCAATCCTCCTGCCTCAGCCTCTCAAATAGCTGGAATTACAGGCATGAGTCACTGAACCCCACCTCCTATTGCATATAGAGATAAACAGGATGTGAAAGTAGCAGTTAGCTTTTCACTTTTGTTCATAGAATGAGACAACTGAGATAGAATCATGACAGAACTACAAGAAGAATGAACATCAACTAGAAAGCTAGATTTGCAGCTGGATGCAATAACCACAGGAGTTTGGGTCGATTTTTTCCCATCATATAAAAGCAACTCTAAAAGTAATAGTTATCTTCATTTCTGAAGAAAAGTTTCTGATTCAATAGCTCTAGAATTGTCCTGAGACTGCACTTCTAACAAGTTGTCAGGTAATATTGACGCTGTTGTCTGGGGATTTCACTTTGCAAACCACTTCTCTAAATAATACTCTAATGCATTTTTTTCCTGTCTGTTTAGAGAAATGATGAGTGTAGTCTTGTTTGCTAAATGTGAAAATTACAAAACTACCACTGGGGATGTGTTTTTTGGAAGTTTATTGGAAGATTAACATGTACAGATATTGGGCAGGCAAAAAAAAAGAGACTATATAATTGTTTGCTGGTGTATTTTTGTCTGTACAGCATTTGAACACCCTTTCTATGTTTGTGGAATGTTCTGCTGTGTGATTCTTCATGGTCTCAGAATCTATAAAGTCTAGACATCTGTCTTCCCTGCCCCTGGTAGAGCACAGGCACATGATCTCACTATTCTATGGTGGTGGTGATCACGGGGATCGTCTCTAAAACAAGGGGTGCCATCCAGTGTCCCGCTGCCGCAGCCACACCAGCCTCACCAGATTGTTCCTCTGTCATCATTTTTGCCATAGTTCTGATTGACTGGCCATTTTAATCACTGCCCACTTTAAAAAAAAGATTCTCTAATCTTGCCAGAGATTCCATGAACTATATTTCTTTTCTGTTCAAGTTAGAGTAATGTATATTGCTTGCAAAATAGAAGCTAACAGAAACCAAAGCATAGGCCAAGAATGATACAGATTACAAGCAATACAGTTTACAATGGTGTCATTTTAATGATAAGCAAAACACCCTTTCACTTAGGTGAAATGTCACTTCCCAATGCTTACAGATCAGGTATCCAAAGCATTTTTTAAAGTGGAAAGTAAACAAGAATCACCTTCCTCTTAATTCTGAAATTCTGTACTCAAAGATGACTCTTAAATTTGGTTTCACCAAAACTGATCAAATGGGATAAAAGTATAAGATGCAGGAAAGCTGATTGTCTAGTAGGGTAGAGTCTCTCTTTCACTGTATTTTGCTGAGTGGGAGGTGGGATCACCTCAGGCCAATAAATTGTAAAGACAGACTCTTCTCTAAGCAATATATAAAACACAATGTTTTGATGTTGCAACACCACTTTTGTAGTACACCTGCTCACCATGCCAAAGATGACAACAGGTAGGACAAAAATAATAGTCCTAGGGTCTCTGTATCCTTCACTGTTGACTAAAGTTAAATGCTTTTTAAATCTTTTTGAAGAAAAATTTTTAAGAGTGTTTTCATTTGACTATAATTATCCTCTGATTATTGCACATTTAATATTCTGCTTTATATATTTAGCTTGAGGGGATTTTATCCCATTTCTCAATATGGCAGTAAGAAAGAATTCTATGAAATAGTCCAATAAAATGTGTATCGTATATATTTAAGGTGTGCAACATGGTGTTTTGATGTATGTATACATAATGAAATGGCCACAACAGTCCAGCAAATTAAACTATCTATGACCTACCATGATTACTGGTGTGAGTGTGCGCATGCGTGCGTGTGTGTGTGTGTGGTGAGAGCACCTAAAATCTACCCTCAACAAATTTTTATATGCAATGCAATGTTATTAACTACAGTCCTCATGCTGTACATTAGCTCTCTAGAGTAATTTATCCTATAAAAGTGCAGTTTTCTACCCCTTGACCTACTACTTTCCATTTCCTCCTCCTTCCTGCTCCTGAAAACCACCATTCTTCTCTCCATTTCTATGTGTTTGACTTGTTCTAGATTCCACATAAAAGTAAGCTCATGCGTATTTTCCTTTCTGTGTCTGGCTTATTTCACCTAGTATAATGTTTTCCAGATTCCGGGTCTTTTTTATGAAAAGAGATTTTAAGGAGAAGTAAAACAAAAGTTTGTGTTGGTTAGAGACTTAGTTTTGTTGTGGAGAGATGACTTGTGTGTGTTTTGGGACTTAGAATAGGTAGCCAGGTACAGTTTTGGTCTTTGAGAAGGCCAGAGACCATTCACTGAACCAGCTATTTTATATCTTCTTGGGCCCCACCATGATTCTCTTACTCTCTGCATCTTCTTTAATCTTTTTTACCTTTGTATTAGTCCATTTTCATGCTGCCAATAAAGACATACCCAAGACTGGGAAGAAAAAGAGGTTTAATTGGACTTACACTTCCACATGGCTAGGGAGGCCTCAGAATCCTGGAGGGAGGCAGAAGGCACTTCTTACATGGTGGCAGCAAGAGAAAATGAGGAAGAAGCAAAAGTAGAAAGCTGTGATAAACCCATTGGATCTCATGAGACTTATTCACTATCACAAGAATAACACAAGAAAGACCAGCCCCCATGATTCAGTTACCTCCTCCAGGGTCCCTTCCACAACAGCGGGAATTCTAGGAGATAGAATTCAAGTTGAGATTTGGATGGGGACACAGCCAAATCACATCATTCCACCCCTGGCCTCTCCAGAACTCAATTCTTGACTTCTGTGCAACTGCAGGCTCAACACCACATGGAAGCTGTCAAGGCTTGAGACTTCCACCCTCTGTAGCCACAGCCTGAGCTCTATGTTGTCCTCTTTCAGCCACAGCTGGAGTGGCTGGGACACAGGGCACCAAGTCCCTAGGCTGCACACAGCACGGGGACCCTGGGCCCAGCCGACAAAAATCACGTTTTCCTCCTGAGCCTCTGGGCCTGTGATGGGAGAGGCTGCTGGGAAGTTCTCTGACACTGCCTGGAGACATTTTCCCCGTGGTCTTGGGAATTAACATTTGGCTCCTTGCTACTTATGCAAATTTCTGCAGCTGACTTGAATTTGTCCTCTTAAAATGGGTCTTTCCTTTCTATCGCATTGTCAGGCTGCAAATTTTCTAACTTTTATGCTCTGCTTGCCTTATATAACTGAATGTTTTTTAACCACACTTAAGTCACCTCTTGAATGCTTTGCTGCTTAGAAATTTCTTCCATCAAATACCCTAAATCATGTCTCTCAAGTTTAAAGTTCCACAAATCTCTAGGGCAGGGGCAAAATGCCATCAGTCTCTTTAATAAAACATGACAAGAGTCTCCTTTGCTCCAGTTCCCAACCAGTTCCTCATCTCCATCTGAGACCACCTCAGCCTGGATTTAATTGTCCATATTGCTATCAGCATTTTGGACAAAGCCATTCAACAAGTCTCTAGGAAGTTCTAAACTTTCCCACATCTTCCTGTCTTCTTCTGAGCCCTCCAAACTGTTCCAGTCTCTGCCTGCTACCCAGTTCCAAAGTTAATTCCACGTTTTTGGGTATCTTTTCTGCAGCACCCCACTCTACTGGTACCAATTTACTGTATTAGTCCATTTACATGCTGCTGATAAAGACATACCTGAGACTGGAAAGAAAAGGAGGTTTAATTGGACTTACATGTGATTGGGGAGGTCTCAGAATCATGGCAGGAGGTGGAAAGCACTTCTTACATGGCAGCAGCAAGAGAAAATGAGGAGGAAGCAAAAGTGGAAACCCCGATAAACCCATCAGATCTCATGAGACTTACTATCATCGGAAAAGCACAGGAAAGACTGGACCCCAGGATTCAATTACCTCCCCCTAGGTCCCTCCCACAACACGTGGGAATTCTGGGAGATACAATTCAAGTTGAGATTTGGGTGGGGACATGGCCAAACCATATCAACCTGTACAAACCAGAGAGTGCCATAACTTCATCACTAGATGATCTGAAAAACTCCCTTCACTCATTCATTAATAGCCTTGCTTGTCTGAGCCTAAGAAAAAGAATTTTGCTTGGAAGGTGGGATGGTAGTGAGCAGGGCTGGCAAATGTTTGGCAGCCTTTCTCAGAGTGGTCTGAGACTTAGCAGGAAATGAATGCTCAGCCTCAAATACTGGCAATATAATTTAGGGAAGTATGAGGTTATGGATGTGGCTTGTAGAATAGGGATTATATTCCTCTTGTTATGAATTAGACTGTCCTTGGTCAGGTTAGCTGGTCAAGAAAAGTAACCAGTTAAAAAAAATAATTCTCTTTTAAAATAACAAATGAATTTCAACTCACCACAATAAAAATATCAAATAATTCTAGTTTCTCCAATAGTTACCTCCAATTGTAAAATTGTTAAACACCCCCTTCTTGCTATTTTACTTTGTTAGGGATCTTTGAAAAATATTATAGAAGGCTGGGGCTTTCTTAGCCATTTGCCATATAACAAAGCCTCCTTTATCTATAGACATATGAATTTATGACATTTATCACTAGGAGGGCTTAGTGCCACAAGCCCTCCCTTTGGGTTTGTCTGTTTCTTTATGATGCTGGTGATCTTTGTTGATTTTGTGGTTGCCTGGTCTCCATGTATTTGGCTTGCATGTATTTCCTTAGTGCAGTTTTCCTTTGAGGGGAGGTGAGATTCAAAAGCTAGATCATGTGAGTTTTTGGTAGCCACTGTACTGAGTCTAAATTTGGGGGAAATTGGGGTTGTTTTTAGTTTATATTTTTCTTTTTTCTCAGAGATCCTTGTTCTAATAAATTTTGCTTTTAAATTTAAAGACAGGGCTTTGGAAAATTTTAAGTTAAAACTTGATCTGATTGTTGCCTTAGGAAGGACATTCTATTGAGTCAAAGATGGTCTGCAAAGGTGGAGAAAGAGAACCCAATAAAAATGCTTTACATGAGAGATTATTGCAGCTAAGATTAGAATAATGCTGGTGAAGGCGGTAAGCACCTAGATTCAAGACACATTTTGATTGCAGAGCCAATAGAACATACTAAAGAATTCTATGTGAGATGTGAAAGAAAATGAGGAGTGAAGTGCCAAAGAATGGGGCACACTGAAATTCTACAATGTAGCCATTAAAACCACTGGAGAAAGTGGGATAATATCTTGGTGTGGACAATGATGAAAAAAGGAAGCAAATTATATAATCGGATGGAGGTGACTTCAGAAGAGAATGCACAGGGAGTAATGGTGACAAAGCAAAGATCTGTCCTTCCTCTCTGACCCCATGAGTCAATGGAGAGGCAAGAAAAGGAAATGTGCATTTAACTGCTTTTCAGAAAAAAGTGGTATCAAGTGAAAATAGGTGTCAGACAAGAGGGGTTAGAAAAAGATATGTTAGAGAGAGGATTCGAAATATAAAGGTATTTATACACAATAAAATGATACTAAATGGATACAGGGACCGCAGCTGTAAATGAGGCTATAGGATGAGAGTTTGTAAAGGAATAGCACTGGAGGTACTCTAATTATGGCACTATTAGTTAAAGCTATTATGGAAAATAGCTTGAAGGAGCATTTTAATGATGAGGGATGAGCAATGTTAAGTCGGAAAATCCGGTTTAAAGGCCCAGTTACACAACTTACCAGTGTCAAGGTTCCAACTAGAATGTTAGCATGATAGGAGGCATATCCTATGTTGATGAGAAGGTGTGGATGGTCTATTTTACACATTAACCTGGTAGGTCTTTTCTAATTTCTACATTTATTGTTGAGTAGAGTAATTATGACATCAGAAGGAAATCATCCAATCATGGTTTCTGCTTTTCTTTTAAAATTTCTTCTCACTTTTATCAGTCTTTTACCTCTTCTCACTATCTAGACTTCTTTTGTCTCACCTCTCCTCTGTTATATAGGTTCTGGTATATTGTTTGATGTACTAATTTTCTAACATCTTATTTTATGTTTGAAACTAATTTTTGACAATTTTGTAGCCCAGAATCTTAAAAATGCTTAACCACAGTGGTTCATGTCTGTAATCTCGGCACTTTGAGAGGCCAGGAGTTAGAGACCAGCCGAAGCAACATAGTGAGACCCTGTCCTATAAAAGAGAAAAGAAACAAATACCCAACTGGAATATAATTCTTGTGCTGAATCACAGCTATCATAACATCAACCATTCACATTTTTGAAAGTGAACATTGCTTTCTAGATGACCACAACATCATGTGAGCCTATTCATTTCCCTAGTAATGCCACCTTGTGACATCACTAATGGCATAATGTCTGTATCTATACAGTGAGCCTCACATATGTAGAATAAGGCAACATTTTCAAGCAAAACCTGAAATTTTGTGGCACAGCACCTGGTGAGACTGTGGGTTTGACAAATATCTCGTCACTTTATCATCAAGTTAAACATTATTCTTTTTTATTAAAGCTTAATAATTAAAGCTCAATTCTGCAAGTGAAATTTATATATACTGCTTTATTAGTACATATATGACACTTTGTTTTCAAACATTGCCATAGCCTGTTTGAAGAAACTTGAGCTTCGGAGTTACAAAATTGCCTCTGCTATGATGGAGAAGAGGAGGAAAAAATGCTTAGATAAGAGCAATTTAACTTATATGGAGGAAGTGGTGAGTTTTGTTATGTTACAGGCTCACTGAATCATGAGCAGGTCAAATGTGTGAAATAGCTTCATTGGGAGACTGGTTTTCAATACTAAAAGTTTTTATATACCATTAGCTTTGATGGAGAAATTGGAAAGGATTGCCCTACGTCAACAGTGTTGCTTTGTCAAGTGTGCTTTGCAAAGTACAAGTATCTGCCAAGATGGTAATAATTAGGAATTACTTTTTGATAGCAGCCTTCTGTTACAAACTTAATTAACATAGAATTTTGAATGCTTGCAGTGTCTATATTGACAAAAGGCCAAAGACTTTTTGAGCCAGCTGACTGGGCTTTTTACAATGGCTTTTCAAGATTGCAGATGCCGCCTACAGAGACGACAGTCATATTTGAGGTAATATTGCTCATTCTTGGAACTCTTTACATTTAATTTTTTTGTTCAATATTTGCCTTCTTATTGAATTATAGGCTTCATAAAAACAAGGATCATATTCTTGGAATTTTGCATAATATGTGGCATGTTATAGCCTCTCAATAAATGTTGGTTGAATGAATAATCTAATTTTAATTTAGGAAGATTATTCAAACTGGCAAACTGTGTTAAATAATGCATTGATTTATTCTATTACTCAAACTTCAATTAGCAATAAAAAACACAAAATGCGCAGGAAAAAATAAATTTAATAAATAGCTTAGCAATTTTATTCATTAGTTTCTACCTTCTCTTTCTTTAATAAATCTTTTCCTGGAGATAATGTTGATCTGCCTCTTGAGGGCTATGTAGTCAACAGTGAATGGTCCAATGGGTAGCAAATAGAAAAAGCCAAGAGTCTAAAAATTGAAAAATTACACAATCAATTCCCAAAACGTTTGTATGTACAAAAATAACGTTTGATATTGTTTGAGACCTTTGTGTGTCACCTGTTAAACACTGGAGAGTTATTAAAATCCCAGTATTATTTCATAATGCAACACATAAAAATAATTCTGAGTGCTCTTGGAAAATGTTTCTTAAGCCATATTTGAGGGGTTTAGTTACTTCACTGGATATTGAACCTTTTGAATAATTCTATTCTAATTCCGTATATATGGTGTTGCGTGTATGCATATAAGGGGGAACAAACTTACTTTGTTATGAAAATGTTTTTTGAAAGATGTTTCTCTCTAAAATAGAAAACACTGGAAGAGTCAGTCAAGGAATGTCTAACGGGCTAGTAGCTGAAAAAGCTGAAGTTAGTTGGGACTTAAATTGCATGCAAACATTTAGAAATCAGTAGTTCATTAAGGAGGTTTGCTTCAAAGTTAAATACCAGGTATGCTACAAAAGTTTCAAGAAATAAGTCATTAGGCATACCTATCAACAATTATGTTCAATTCATAGCCAATGAAATACAAGGACAAAAAAAAATATGTCCCAGAAAAATAAATTTGACTCTTTCAGTCACTTGTTAGGAGCAAAGGTGCATTACCTAAAGCCATCAGGGCTGCAGACAATGCTGTGAAGTTTATCCTAGATATATTACCGTCTTTGAAATCAACTCAGCAGTTTTGCTTTGGCTGAAAAAACTACTTCTGGTTAGATACGTGAAGCCAATCATAAATTTGTAAAATTTTTCTCTGAGGTGAGATGGTTGGATGCAGGCTATTTACAATGGCCACCATTTTGCAAACCTATCTTTAAAGAGAAATGCTTTATGAATGTAGTATGGGGAGGACAGGGGCCATTGTTAATGTAGGGGTTAATGGAAAGCTTCCCCTTCACCCTCTGAAGTTTTGCTGGAAAATCAACTCATAAAAGGCAGACTATTAGAAAAAAAAAGGCTTACAAATTTATTGAACAAGATAGCATAAGGGAATCATAGTAGAATGATTACACAATAACCAATGAGGTACAGATGATAATATACCCATCTTTTTAGAGGAAAGGAAGATGGGAATGTGTGAATAATTTTAGGAGGGTAGTAAATGAATTTTAGGGGAATTCAATGGGCTTGAAGAATATACAATGGCCTGGGACAAAATCTGTTGGCCCTACAGGGCAGACAATGGTTTGTGACAGAAGTCTGCCAGCTGTTTTGACAGACTGCAGTCCTTCTTCCTGAGGTATTAATTCGGTTAATGAAAACTCAGGAAAGAAACTGTTTTTTCTTTCTTTGTTTGTTTTTTCCTTTAGTAGTTCTGGACTTTAGGGAGATAAGGGAACTTTAGAGAAGAGCTTTATTCTGTGCTGTGGGAGAGACAAAGGATTGAGAGAGAGGAGCTGGAAGAGAGGGGTATGGTCAGAGAGACCCTCTGGTTTCTTCGGTTTAGCATGTCAAAGCACCATATTTTGGGAAATTGGTGTCTGAGCTTCAGCATTAAGAACCTACTCTCAGTAAGTACTGGCAGTGCAAGGTCCTTTCAACGATTACTTTTACTAATGTGAACCTAAAACATTCCAGTGAGGCAGGTAAAAACCTCAGTTAAATGGGTGGAAACGGAATTACAGAAATATGGAGTTTTGTTTAAGTAAAGGGGAACAAAAGAACGCAATCCCATCGATTTTGATGCTGACAGTGATTGAGGTATTAGTGGTGTTAACAGCTTTAACAGCGGAGCACCCAGGACCAGAAATTCTTTCCGAGTTTGACGAGTGGGAAATTACAGCAGAGAATCTGGAAGAAGAATAACCAACAGATCAGGAAAAGCAATACTTAAATTCACTTCTGAGCCGAAATTGGGCATTTTGGGGGATGGGCGCGGCAAGCAGCAGTCGAGTTCTTTAGGAAATAATTAGGGACATTTTCAGCAGCTCCCGCCACCTAGTACGTCCGGGTTACTGCGGGATCCACAGAATGGAAGTTGTCCGCCAACAGGAAGAATGCCTCCTCCCTCTGCAGGGCTTCCTTTCCCCCATCGAGGGCCCCTGGGGACCACAGGTCCCCAGCGGGTAGGGCGGAGGCGTGGCCTTGCGAAGGTCAGCGGAGGCCACTCAGCGCTCACAGCCTCCTGCCAGCGCGCTCTGTGTTTCTCTGCAGCCCCGAAGCTCGCCAATGTAGCTGGCGCCCCAAGCTCAGTCCTCAAGAAGCCATGGCGAAGTCCAGGGGCCGTCTGTACCTTTGGATGTGCTTGGCTGCTGCGCTGGCATCTTTCCTGGTGGGATTTATGGTGGGTAAGTGAACGAAACACTCTCTCCTGACTCCGGGGCTCGTGATTCTCTGCAGAGATAAAGGGAGAAATCCTGGAGCTGGAAGGGGTTGGGCTGTGCGCTAACCCTGGCCGGCTGGGCTAGATAAGATAAACTCTGCAAATTTCAGCAAAACTAGAAACCAGATGGAATGTATTTTGGGCTTCCTAATAGACAAAGTGTGCTTGAAATTCAAATTTATTAAATGTTCCCTGAGTTCACTAAAGACAACCTACAGCCGTCACTATCTGCAGGGATGGAAAAAAATCGTTTTATTTCCAAGCAACATTAGTGAGTTAAAACTTTCAACTAATACGGGCAGCACTAAAAACAAAGCAAAACGAAACAAAACAAAACAAAACCCTGCTCTATATGTAAATAAATATTTGTGGAATGTTCCCTATGTGTCAGGGACTAGATATCCAGGGAAGAACAAGAAAAGCCATGCCTTCATGCATAACGTGAGAAAATGAAAGAGCTTCTCTTAAATAAAACTCCTTTTAAGCATCTCAAAATTATATTACATATCAGAATTTATAGGTTTTCTGCATTTAATATGAACATTATTTTTTAAAGCTCACCATGATCTGTCAGATAAAGGCTTTTTGGGGGGAAGGAGAGAGGGGTGGCTTCTAGTTTTAATAAAGTCGAAGTGATTTTGTGTATATGTGTGCATGTTTGTGTATTTTTTCCTCAGGCTGGTTTATTAAGCCTCTCAAAGAAACAACCTCTTCTGTGCGCTATCATCAAAGTATACGGTGGGAACTGCTATCTGAAATGAAAGCTGAAAACATCAAATCATTTCTTCGGTAAGTTTATTTACGTATTTGATCTTAAAAATCATGTTTAAAATATCACAGTGAGAAGCATATTATACCTGGTTATATGCATGAGGACAGTCTTCTCCGTGTGAAATTACATATTAGTCATCAACTTATGTTTGTTTTTTTTTTTAATGTCTCTACGCCACTCTTGGGGTGAAATCTGTTACAATGTTATAAAAGTAGGTGTTTCTTCCCTAACTTTATCTAACAAAAAGTGTCTGGTTGGCTTACTGAGAGATGTTTCAACTTCACGTAACTTTGGATCTAACTGAATGTTATTCTTTGTTCATCAGTGCCTGGGATTTAATCAGCAATTTTTTTAGATACCATATTCTGTCAGGGAAAGTTAGATGCTGGTTGACTACGTGATTTAGTGGAAAAGTGATTAAAGTGTCTGATTCTGTCTGCCAAAAGTTAAACCTTTATCCCATCTTGCAGGTATAAATTTGTTGTTTCCAAATAAGACAAAATGAAACCAAAAAGAATCATTGCCATTCCTCCAGCTTCTAACCATGAAAAACAGTGGAAATTGGGGGAGTGATCATAAACTCCTTAAGAACAATGGCCATGGTATTTATTTCTGTATTCAGCCTCTTTCAAATGGGTGTTAATTTTTAAAATCAGCTTTAGTGAAGTATAATTTACATAAAATAAACTGCATCCCTATAAAGCCTACAATTTGAGAGTTATGACAGATGTATGCTATACTGAACAAACCACTTCCTCCATCATGCTACAAAAATATTCCATTATGCCCTTTGCAGTTTATTCCCCATCCCCCTCCATCTCTGGCACTAGGCAATCACTAATCAATTTTATATCACTGGAGATTCATTTGCATTTTCTAGAATCTTATTTAAATGGAATCATATAGTATATGCTCTTTTGTATCTAGCTTCTTTTACTCAGAATAATGATTTTGAGATTCATCTAGATTGTTGCATGTATTAGTAGTTCATTATTTTTATTGAGGACTAGAATTCCATTGTGTGGATATACTGCAATGTATAGCTGATGGAAATTTGGGTTGATTATAGTTTTTGGCTACTGTGAATAAAGCTGCTATGAACAGATGTTTACAAGTCTTTCTGTGGATATGTGGTTTATTTCTCTTGAAATGGTTGAGTTTGATGATAAGCATAAGTTTAACTTTTTAAGAAAATGCCTAAGATAAGTGAAAAGTGGTTGCATCATTTTGCATTTCTACCTCAAAATAAGGAAATCAGTATTCCAAAGAGGTATATGCATTCTGATGTTTACCACAGCAGTATTCACAATAGCCAAGATACCGAATCAACCTGATGATCAACTTCCATCAGCAAATATTATGGTGTATACACAGGATGGATTATTACTCAGCATAAAGAAGAAAGAAATCCTATCATTTGTAGCAACATGAATGGAACTAAATGTCATTATATTAAGTGAAATAAGCCAGTCACAGAAAGACACATATTGCATGATCTGACTCATATGTGGGAGCTAAAAAAAATTGATCTCATGGAGATAGAGAATAGAATGATGGTTACCAGAAACTGGAAGGGTAGCAAGGAGGGTGGACGATACTGAGGGGTTGGTTCAATGGGCACAAAAATACAGTTAGATAGAAGGAATAAGATCTAGTATTACATAGCACAATAGGGCAACTATAGTTAACAATAATTTATTGTATATTTCAGAATAACTAGAGTGGATTTGAAATGTTCCGAACTCAAAGAAATGATAAATGTTTGAGGTGATAGATATCCTAACTACTCTGATTTGATAATTAATTATTGTATGCTTCTATCAAGATATCACATATACCCTATAAATGTGTACAAGTAGTAGGTAGCCATAAAATTTAAAAATAAAGAAATAATTTTAGAAGTCTATTCATGGCTTTGGCTTATTTTGTATTTAGATATAAGTTGTTTTCCCCTGTGGAGTTTTTTGTTTGTTTGTTGTTGTTGTTGTTGTTGTTGTTTTGAGACAGAGTCTCACTCCATCACCCAGGCTGGAGTACAGTGTTGCGATCTCAGCTCACTGCACCCTCCATGTCCTAGGCTCAAGGGATTCTCCCACCTCAGCCACCTGAGTAGCTGGGACTACAGACATGCATCACCACACCCAGCTAATTTTTTTTATTTTTGTTTATTTGTTTATTTTTTGTTGTTGTTTTTGTTGTTGGTAGCGACAGAGTGTCATTATTTTGCGCAGGCTGGTCTCGAACTCGTGACCTCAAGTGACATACCCACTTCACCCTCCCACAGTGCTAGGATTACAAGCATAAGCCACCATCCCCAACTCCCCTATGGAGTTTTTAGAGTTCTTTAGATAGAGTTGACTCTTGAATAATGTGGGCATAGGGTGCTGACCCCCCATGCAGTCAAACATCCACACATAAATTTTAACTCCCCCAAAACTTAACTATTAATAGCCTACTAGTGACCTTAGCAATAACATAGACAATTAACATGTATTTTGTATATGTATTATATGCTGTATTCTTACAATAAAGTAAGCTAGAGAAAAGAAAATGATTTTTAAAAAATCATAAGAGAAAAAACATTTACTATTCAGTAAGTGAATGTAGATTTTCATAAAGGCCTTCATCCAGTGTTCACATTAAGTAGGCTGAGGAGGAGGAGGAAGAGGAGGGGTTGGTCTTGCTGTCTCAAGGATGGCAGAGGCAGAGAAGGTAGAGAAGGGGAGTCAGGAAAGGCAGTCACATTCTGTTTAATTCTTAGACATCATGCCTGTTTTTTACTTTTTCTTTTCTCTAAAAATATTTTTATACACTACCAGTTCTTCTTCCACCATTTGCTTTAGTTTTAGTGCCTGTATCATAGAAAGGACCGTGTTGTAAAAGAAGTCAAAAGCAGCCTTGAATAATGGAAACCCTTCTGCCAGATTGTCTAATATCATCTTGTTTTCTGGCATTCCTTCTTCTGTGTCTTCTTTCTCATCATCTGGTACTGGTTTAGAAGTATTCTTCTCCATCAAATCGTCTTCTGTTAATTTTTCTGGTGTCTACTACCTTTTGAATTTTTCCAAGATTACTATCATGAAACCCTTCATCCCTCAACCTTTTTTTTTTTTTTTCCATATTCACAATCTCTTTCATGATTACCTTGTTTGGCTCTGTCATCAATCCTGTGAAGTCATGTCAACATCTGCACACAGTTTTCTTTAGCAGGAATTTGTTGTGTTGGGCTTGATGGCTTTCACAGTATTTTCTATAACAATGATGGCATCTTCAGTGGTGTAATTATTTTCAGAATTTCATGAAGTTCTGTCAGGGTTCTTTTCTGTAGTATTGACAATCCTTTCCATAGAGTGCAGTGAGCCTTAAAATTGTTATTATGACCCCTTGATCTAGGGGGCAAATTAGAGAGATGTGTTTGGGGGCAAGTAGACTACTTGATCTCAGGGTTTCTGGGTAGCCAGAGGTGTCTTCCACTACCAGAAGAATTTTAAAAGGCAATCCCTTCCTGGCAAGGTATTAAGTATGGGCGGAATCAATCTAGAACATTCGTTTCTGTTGTCCAGGCCTTCTTGTACAACCAAAAGACTGAAAGCTGGTGTTTATCTTTTCCCTTCAAGGCTTGGGGGTTAGCAGCTTCATAGATAAGGGCAGTCCTTATCATAAACCCAAGTGCATTTGCACAAAACAGTAGAATTCGCCTATCCCTTCCTGCCTTAAATCTCAGTGCTTACATCTCTTCCTTACTCATAAATATCCTTTGTAGCATCCCCCTCTGCCCCCAGGATAGGGCATTTTCATTTGCATTGAAAAACCTTTTCAGGCAGATATCCTTTCTCCTCAGTAATTTTCTTAATGTCATCTGAAGACTTGTCTACTGCCTCTTGGTGAGCAGAAGCTGCTCCTCCTGTTATCTTGACACTTTAAAAGTTAAACTTCTTTCTAAATTTATCAAAACATCTTTTGCAGGCATACTATTCTCCACCTTTACCTTCCTTTTGCTTTAAATCATCATAGAATGAATTTGCTTTTTCTCAAATCACATTAATTAGAGTCTATAGATATGCCTTATAGCAATCCTACACCCACATAAAAGCTACATTTTCAATACAAGAAAGAAAGGTAATTTGCAAAAGAACAAGGTTTTCACACTTGTTGGCATAGCTGCCATGACAGCTTCACAAATTTTTCGTTTTTTTTTTTTTTTAACAATAGTCCTTATGCTGGATTTATCTTGAAAATTGAGGGCAATCACAGCCGCACACCTCAGTCTATGGTATACCAAGCAATTCACCCTTTTCTTATGATGTATCATTAGAGGCACTTTGTATGGATCCCATGGTGTTATTCAAGGTTTACAGTATTGCACTAAACACGGTGAGAACTACATGAGAACCATGGGAGATCATTTTTCAAACTGCCATAAGCAATTTACTGGAGAAACAAACTGTTCACATAGTGATGATTAGGGAGATGGTTAGTATCATACAGTGGTTTATGCAGATAGTCATCGCACAAGCTCACTGCAAGGGCAATAAGCTGTTGCTACAAATGTATTTCTGCAGTACACAATGTATTACAATTAATTTTACATAATTATGACTTTATATTGTATTTTTATGTTTGTTTACAGTTCTCTAGACTGCAAATGGCACCATGTAGTCTGTAAGTGTATGCATATATTTTGATACATTTTAACTTTTTATAATAGATTCATGTTATTTTAAAACAGTAAATGATAAAATACTTTTACATGTACTTCATGCATTCATGACAAACCTCTTCTTTTTTTTAATATTTCTAGGCTATGTGGTTCATTTATGAGTTTTTTTTTTAATTGCTGCAAATCTCAAAAAAATTTTCCAATATATTTATTGAAAAAAATTCATATATAAGTGGACCCATGCTGTTCAAACCTATGTTTCAAGGGTCAACTTTATTCTAGATGTAAGTCTTTTGTTGGAAATGCAGTGAACAAATATTTTTTTCCAGTCCGTAATTTGTCTATTTGCCCACCCTCATTTGCAGATCAGAAGTTAAAACCTTATTTTGATGAGGTTTGATTTATCAATTTTTCTCTTTTTGGATCATGCTTTTGGGTTCATATCTAAGAACTCTTTGATCTGGACTTTGATCAATTTTGTCTTCTTTTTTCCCCCAAAGATTTAAAATTTACCTTTTACATTAAACTTTCTGACCTATTTTGAGTTATTTTGTGCATAAAGATGTAAGGTTTAGGTTGAGTTTATTCTTTTGCTTGAGAATGTCCAATTGCTCTATCACCATTTATTAAAATGTTATCCTTCTTTCATTTAATTGCTTTTGCACCTTTGTTAAAAATTGGTTGGGCATATTTGTGTGAGTCTAATTCTAGATTCTCTCTTTTGTAGAGACAGAGTCTTATTCTGTTTCTGGGTTTTATATTCTGCCCTATTTATCCAGTACCATACTGTCCTGATTATTAAAGTGATATAGTAGATTTTAACAAAACATAGAATGATTTCCCTTACCTTATTCTTGTAAACTATTATTGTAGCTGTACTATATCCCTTACCTTTTCATTTAAAATATATAATAAACACATATTTGTCTAAAAAACTATTTGTGGAGCTTTGCTAGGAATTGCATTAATCCTATAGAGCTATTTGGGAATTCTTGACATTTTCGCTGTGTCCAGCCTATTACATGAACATGGTATGTTTCCAGTTGTAGATCATCTTTCTTTTATCAGCATTTTGTAATTTGCATTAAGCAGATGCTTTATATGCTTTGTTAGATTTGCATCTTTCATTTTCTTTGGAGCAAATGCAAATGATATTGTGTTTTAATTTCAATTTCCACATACTCTGTTGTTAGCATATAGAAATACTGTTGTGTTTGTGTATTGATGTTGCATCCTGTGGCCTTGCTGAACTCTAAGAAGGTTTTGTTTGTTTGTTTGTTTGTTTTGGTTTTGGGGTGGTGTTCTGAGACAGAGTCTTGCCATATTTCCCAGGCTGGTTTCAAATTCCTGGGGTTAAGCGATCCTCCCACCTAGGCCTCCCAGAGTTCTGGGATGACAAATGTGAGCCACTGGACTTGGCTGGAAGGTGGGAAAGAGTTTGGTTTGTTTGTTTGGTTTGGTTTGTTTCTTGTAGATTCATTGAAATTTTCTACGTAGACAATAACGTCATCTTCAAAAAGGGAATGTTTCATTTCTTTTTTCTTTCTAATCTGTATGCCTTTTACTTTTTTAAGAAAAATTGCCTCTTTGTGCTGACTGGAACCTCCATTACTCTGTTGAAGAAGAGTAGTAACAATGGACATTCTTTTCTTTTTTCTAATCTTAAGGAGAAAAATTTAGTTTCACCGTTAAGTATGATGTAGCTGTCGGTATTTTGTTGATGCTCTTTGTCAAGTTAAGAAAGCTCCCCTCTATTCCAAGACTGCTGAGGGTTTTTATCATGAATGGGTGTTGAATTTTGTCAAGTGCTTTTTCTGTATCAATTCATATGATCATATGATTTTTCTCTTTTAGCTGGTTGGTAGGGTAATTCCTTTATTTCTTTACTAATTTGGGAGGGGGTCAAATTTAATCCAGAGGTATGTTATAGTTTTCTCCATGAATGCGAAATTGTCTATTTGTCCAATTAATTTGGTCAGTTTTTGCTCTATGTATTCTGAGGCTCATTCATTAGGCATATACATATGGATGTTATGTCTTCAAAACAGAATGACCTTTTATTTTTATGAAATGTGCTTAGTTATCTTTAGTAACAATCTTTTTAAGTCTATTTTATTTCATTTGAATGCAGTCATGTCAGCCTTCTAATACTTATGTTTATATAGGATGTCTTCTTCCATCTACTTACTTTTAACTATCACTTTCATTAGAAATAAAATGTACCCTCTATAGAGAGAACACAGTTGTCATTTGCTGTTTTATCCATTTTTGTAATCTTAATTTAAGTATGCCCTCTGTGGGTTGCATATAATAGATATTTGCTTTTTTATCCACTCTGGTAACCTCTGCCTTGTGAATATTTAGTCCATTAACATATAATATAGTTATTGATTGATATAATTAAACTTAAGTCTGCCACTTTATGGTTTGTTTTCTGTTTTCTTTCTGTACTTTTACTCATTTTCTGACTTTTTGATAGTGGGGAAAATATATGAAATTTTATTTTATTTCAATTTATCTTTTGGCTATACCTCTTTGGCTATACTTTTTAGTGGATACTTTAAAAGTTATATTATACATCTATAATGTTTCACTGTATTCTTAAATTTACTACTGTGTCACTTAATATATAATGGAGAAACTCACATTTCTGTATATCTATTTACTCTCTCCCCCACCATCCTTTATAAAGTAGCTGTCATATGTATCATACATAAATGAAAGATAAACCTAAAAAAATGCTATATTAATGTTATATTTTTTCTTTGAACATGTATATGTATTGTAAACCAGTTAAAGTTAAAATTAGTATTTCATGTTTCTTAGATATTTATCATTTTTGATGCTTTTCATTTGTTTCTGTTGATTTAGGTTGCCCTGTGCTATTTCTGTTGAGTCTGAATAACTTCCTTAAGTATTTCCTGTAATGTGGAGTCTGATGGTGACAAATTCTTAGTTTTTCTTCATCCATAAAATTCTTAACTTCAACTTTATTCTCCAAACATATTTTTCCTGGATATAGAATTCTGGGTTGACTCCGCTAATACACATGAAGTTTCTAGAACTTTAAATGTTTCACTGTCTTCTAGCTGCTATGGTATCTGATGAGAAGTTTACAGTCATTAAATCATGTAACATGTATCATTTTCTTCTTTGATTTTTGGCAGTTTTACTATGTGTCTAGGCATAATTTTCTTTAAATTTAGCCTGTTCAGGCTCTCTGAGTTTCTTGACAATGGAAATTTATGTCTTCCATTAATTTAGAAAGGTCTTGTTTACTATTTCTTAAAATATCTTTCTGCACCATTCTTTCTCTTCTTTTCTTCTAATACTCCAGTTAAACCCTACAGACAGATATACCGAGTGAAGTACATACACTACAGTTAACAGAAAATCCCTGACTTATGATGGTTTGATTTAGAATTTTTCAACTTTATGATGGATTTATCAGGGTATTAAATGCATTTTCAATTTAGTAATATTTTTGACTTTCAATGGGTTTATAGGGACATAACCTCACCATAAGTTGAGTAATATCTCTATTTTCTACTCATCTGTGCTGTTGATGAGATCACAAGGTTCCATGTTAGTGTCTATGGATGAACTCGAGTGAGTTATTGTAATGAAATAAATCAGCTATAATGTTCTTATTAAATTTCAGCTTATGTATTATCAAGGCACATCAGATATCAAGAGGTTAGTTCAAAATGTCTGTTGTGAGGTGCTTTTTTGGTGATACAGGAAAAGAATGAGTAGGAATGAACATCACTTGAAGAGAGACTCAGTCTATGTATAGCTCATGCAATGGAGTAGAATGGCAGAGGTTTTTTTTTTTATTTTTTATTTTATTTTTTCCTTTTTGACAGTCTTACCCTGTTGCCCAGACTGGAGTGAAGTGGCACAATCTAGGCTCACTGCAACCTCCACCTCCCAGGTTAAAGCAATTCTCCTGCCTCAGCCTCCTGAGTAGCTGTGATTACAGGCTCCCACCACCACACGTGGCTAGTGTTTGTACTTTTAGTAGAGACGGGGTTTCCCATGTTGACCAGGCTGGTCTCAGGTGATCCACCCACCTCGGCCTTCTAAATGCTGGGATTACAGGCGTGAGCCACCGCACCCAGCCGTGAAGTGTCTTATCAAGTGAGACAGAGTGCTTACATTTAAATTTGCTTAACTTAAAAGGCCAGGTAAGATGTTAACACTATTGAACTGTTTGCACTGTATCAAGTGTCCAAAAGAAAGCTCCTGGAAAATGACATGAGGTATCAGAACTAAAATATGGTGATGCTCTTGATTAAACATTAACATTTTCTGTTTATATTATTAGTATTATGCTTTAGTGTATAATATGCATAAGTTGATAAACAATCTTTGAATGGTTTCCATGATGATTAAATATCTTGTTGGTTTTGTTTTTTCTTTCTTTTGCATCCAACCACATACAAAAATTACACACCAAGAATGATGACAAGAACAGGGATAGAGGGAAATACACCATATTAGGGGCCCTCAACTTTAATGAATGAAGAGGCATGACTCAAAGTTTTGTAGATGACAGTACATACCTAGAAGGTGTAGTGGGTGGTGACTTTTGTTGTAAGCTTCAAAAAAGCTGTTAGTTTGGAAAGAAGAAAAAAGAGATGTATTTGAAACAGCCAGTGGAGAGTAAGAAGGCCTCCTAGCTGAACTTTAGCCATGAGATATATGGGGTCATGGAAAATAAAACAGCCTGCAGGTGAGCAGGGTCCTCAGAGGAAACCAGTTAAGATAAGGAGGTTGGCTGGGCACGTTGGCTCATGCCTGTAATCCCTGCACTTTGGGAGGCCAAGGACAGTGGATCACCTGAGGTCAGGAATTCAAAACCAGCCTGTCCAACATAATGAAACCCCACCTCTACTAAAAATACAAAAAATTAGCTGGGCATGGTGGCATGCACCTGTAATCCCAGCTACTCAGGAGGCTGAGGCAGGAGAATCGCTTGAACCTGGGAGGCGGAGGTTGCAGTAAGCCAAGATTGTACCATTGCACTCCAGCCTGGGCAACAAGAGCAAAACTCCATCAAAAAAAAAAAAAAAAAAAAAAAGAAAAGAAAGACAAGGAGGTCAAGGAAACATTCAGAGAAGGTGCTGAAGATATAAGCGAATTGTTGATTGCAGAGCTAAAGGGTAAATGAACACAGCAGAAGAATTTAGAAGGCAAAGGAGGGCTTGAAGATTGAGTTAAAGGGCTTAAATGTGGGAACAATTGTATTTCTCCCAGCCACTTTCTTATTAACAGAGCCTCAACTGTGAGTGTTCTCCCTCTCTCAGGAGGGTATGTGTTCAGTAAAGGTTACCTTCCTCCCAGCCCAGGAATCTCTTGATTAGTCCATAAGCCAATCATTATCCTCCCTCTGGCAATGATTGATTTGAGAAGGGGTAAATGACCCTATTTTGCCTAATGAAATGGGAGAAAAACTTAGCTAAGATCATCTACAAAAATGTTCCTTTGTTAAACACAAAAGAAGGAATAGTTGTTCCAGTTTGTACTTGTTTCTCCTGAAGTTACTGGGTGAATATGTGTGCCTGGAGCTGTAATGCCCATCTTGGGACCATACGGAGAAATCCCGATATAAAATAAAGGATGTTATACCTTCCTACTCTTTTTCTGTACTTCTCTATTTCATTTCAGGGGGGTTCTTGAAAAGATGGGAGGCAAAAAAGTTCATGGCTAATCCTCCCTCCTAATTTAAGGAAATACATATATTTTTTTCTAATTGCAAGAATCATATCTGCTCTATGTAGAAACAAAAATAATGAATTGTATAAAGTAGAAATTAAATATCTCTGCCGTTTTGCCTTTTTATTCCTATACATATAAAATAACTTCTGTCTGAACACATTTGTACTTTTAAAAAATAAATATGGTAAGAAATTAAACATCTGATACCTGCAGTTTTCATTTTCTGATATAGAGAAGGACATCTTCTCAGAGAAGATGATGCTTGAAGAGTCCTTATGGATGATTATAGTTTGCAGATGAGAAAGGAGAGTGATTAGAAGTGGTGATAGAGGGAGATTCAGGTAGATGGGACAGTATTTTTGGCTAAGACATTGTGCAAAGGCTAAAAGGTAGTAAAGATCATAATCATTTTATGAGAAAAATAAGTATACTCAGTGACAGAGAGTAGAGGAGTTTATAAGAGAGTGATGTGGAATTAATCTGAAAAGACAGAAGAGAGGATCTAACCTAAAAGTGCTTTAGATGCCTTGTTGGAGTGTGAACTTTCTAATGCAGGGAACAGTGAGTTGTAGAAGAATTTTAAGCACATGGATAATAACAGCAGATGAATTATTTAGAAACATCATTATTTCTCAGGATCAGATAACTACAATTTTGGATTCCAGTTCCAGCATTTATTAGCTGTAAAATTATGAGTAGATTATTCAGCCACTCTGTCAGTGTCCTCATTTGCCAAATGGGGATGATGGAAGAAGGATTGTGATGATTAAATGAGAAAACACATGTGAAAGTGAATGTAGAGTGCTTGTCATACAACAGGTTTTCAATACATGTTAATTTCCTTCTACTGCTGTATATTTTGTGGCTATTGTCTGGTTAACTAAAAAAAAAATTTAAAAAGGGTTTTTTTTTGTTCTACTGATGATGGGTGACTTTAATTTTTTTTGTGTGTGTGTGTGACATAGTCTCACTCCGTCACCCAGGCTGGAGTGCATTGGCATGATCTCGGCTCACTGCAACCTCCACCTCCCAGATTCAAGCAATTCTCCTGCCTCAGTCTCCCAAGTAGCTGGGATTACAAGTGCTTGCCACGATGCCTGGCTAATTTTTTGTATTTTTGGTAGAGACAGGGTTTCACCATGTTGGCCGGGCTGGTCTCAAACTCCTGACCTCAGTTGATCCACCCTCCTCGGCCTTCCAAAGTGCTGGGATTACAGGTGTGAGCCACCATGCCTGGCCAGGGACTTTAAAAATATTATTCACCCCAAGTAAAATAAATCTCACTAAGAACTATGTTTGTGAGGTCACTTAAATGTTACAACCCATTTACATCCAGAACCAAGAGAACACTGCCCAAATTAAATTCAGCAAGCCTGCACTTTTTGGGTAAAAGACAAGAACTAAGCACTAGGGGATATGAAAAATAAAAATGCATGGACTTTGACATCAGTGAGATAAATAAGCAACTGCATATATGCTACAATCGACAGTAGAAATATAAAAGTTAAACGTGGAAGTGCCCAAGTGGTCCCTGCGAGATATTAAGATCTAATTTTTTTTCCAAAATGTCTCTGTTCTCTGACAAGCAGCAAAAAGGAACATTATTGGTATAGAAGTATGACATTCTTCCAGGCTGTCTTCTCATATCTGAGTCTTTGCTGATTGTGTCTGCCATGGAATGTGTTCTTTTCTGAGGAAGCATAATATGAAAACTGCCGTTGTACACAAATAACTTAAAAATTGGCCTTTCTAGAAACTGGTAGCATTGTTTCTTTTATCTGTCATATAGGAATGACAACCTAATGCCCAAAGCATAAGTAGTGCATTTAGAATAGTTTTTAGGCACATCGTCTGAGCATAGTCTTTAACGCCCTCTTATATTTTATTTCCATTGTAGTTCTTTTACAAAGCTTCCTCATCTGGCAGGAACAGAACAAAATTTCTTGCTTGCCAAGAAAATTCAAACCCAGTGGAAGAAATTTGGACTAGATTCACCCAAGTTGGTTCATTATGATGTCCTCTTATCTTACCCCAATGAGACAAATGCCAACTATATATCGACTGTGGATGAACATGAAACTGAGGTATGTGAAATTGTTGGTACCTTTTATATTTTGCAATCCAACCGTTTTATGTGGATTGTAATGTAGGGTCAAGTAAAAGTAGAAATTGGTTAATAGTGAATTATTCAGTATCCACTATGTGTTCGACATGGTGTTAAGTCCTGAGGCCAGAATGAGACTAGGACATGGTTCCTTTGCCTAAGTAAGTTGAGGCAGACAATGGAATACTTCAGACTTCAAATTAGTATGGTAAGTGCTATGAAGATTATGATTAGAGTTCATTATTTACCCAGAAAAGGGTCACTCAGCCCAGCCTGGGAGTTAGACAATGTTTCCTGAAGTCTTGACATGTGAGTCATGAAAGGACATAAGGAGTTAACCATGTGACAAAATAGGATAAGAGAATTCTCAACAAAAGACAAAATATTGGCAAAGGCTTGGAGGCATATACTAGCTTAGTATTATTGGGAGAATGTAATGGTTTTCTGTATTTCAAAAGTGTAAAATACAAAATGGGCCATGATATGAGATAAACCGGTAAATATGTTCTGGGAACAGATCATAGAAGGGCGTATATGCTGTCCTAAGAAGCTTAAACTTCAGCTTCAGTTCATGGGCGCCAATGACAAGTCCTGAGCAGGGGAAGGATGTGGCTAGAGGGGCATTTTAGATAGACAAGGTCCTCTGTAGATTACACCTAGGCTAAGCAACGGGTTAAAATTGTTGGCTTAAGACAATAGTCCAGGTAAAAGATAATAAAGTTTTAAATTAGGATGTTAGTAGGAATGAGGAAGAGGGATGGATTTCAGAAATAGTAAGGAAATGTATTAGTAGGACTTGATTAGTGATTGACTTGGGGAAGGAGGGGAAGATAGAGTTCAGGATGACTCTGAGACTGTCTGGTGTGAGTGGCTAATGACTGAAGCTATTAATAGAGGTAGGAAATGCAGATCAAAAGCAGTCCCAGGGTGAGAGATGATAAATTTGAATTTTAACATGTTGAGTTTGGACATCCAGGATGAAATAACCACCAAACATTTAAATATATGAATCTGAAAAGGTAAGTATCATCAGCATATTAGCTATTGGTAAAATTCTGATACTTAATGAAGTCTCGCAGTGAGGGAGTACAGAGGCAAGCAATGGGCTGGGGATAAAACATGGGGAAATATTATTTAAATAAAGATGAAAGAAAAGGAGCCCACCAAGGAAGCTGAATAGGCATAGTCAAAAAAAGAGGATCACCAAAGTGCCACCTTTGAAGCTCTGCTGTTACACTTTATAAGGAAACTTCTGGTTACCTGAGATTGCATGCATTTATAAAAGTTTCTATTATTAGGAAGACAGTAATAATGATAAGGCTCTTTCTCATTGTTGTCAGTGTAATTTGTCTATTTAATTATATAACCTAGTTCCAGGATGCTTAATCTGAAGTATATACTTGAAGGCAAAATGAATTATATCTTAATAATAATCTGGAATTTTTCTCTCTAACTTGACATATTTTAATTCTTGCTAGATTTTCAAAACATCATACCTCGAACCACCACCAGATGGCTATGAGAATGTTACAAATATTGTGCCACCATATAATGCTTTCTCAGCCCAAGGCATGCCAGAGGTAAAATAAAATACATTTGTAATCCAAGTCTTTAAATGGTTCTTTTGTTATGTAAAACCTGTATAGAGGACTAAAACCAAGGAAATTAGGTGAATCATTCATGCGGGTTCATTGTTTGATATTCAGTACTATGAAAACCTCATCCCTCAAATTAAAAAAATTATAATAAAATAAAATGGAAAAGGACACCAGACAGAGAAAAAAGAAACAGAACAAATACATTAAAAACTGACCCTGCTGAAGGAGTTGCCACTCTCTGAAATAACAAACTGCTGAACATGCCGTTCAGTGAGGCGGTAGGTGTTTTTTTGTTTGTTTTTGTTTTTGTTTTGTTTTATTTTTTTGAGACAGAGTTTTGCTCTTGTCACCCAGGCTGGAGTGCAGTGGCACAGCCTCGACTCACTGCAACCTCTGCCTCCCAGGTTCAAGCTATTCTCTTGCCTCAGCCTCCCGCGTAGCTAGGACCACAGGTGCATGCCGCCACGTCCTTCTAATTTTGTATTTTTTTTAGTGGAGACGGGGTTTCTCTGTGTTGGTCAGGCTAGTCTCGAACTCCCGACCTCAGGTGATCTGCTCGCCTCGGCCTCCCAAAGTGCTCGGATTACAGGCATGAGCCACCGCTTCTGCCCAGCAGTAGGTGTTTTTACAAGCTTCTTTCCATTTTTCATAATCTGAATATTTTATGGATTCATAGATAGGATTTTATAGATCATACCATAGAGGTTCTTAATGCAATGGTTGGAAATTAAATAAATATAGTTAGGATCTTTAAAATGACATTTATTTACTCTATTCCCTGTGGCTTTGTATACACTGATAATTTCTTCAACACGGGACATGCTGTTAGATATGTCTGGCTGGGTGCGGTGGCTCACACCTGTAATCCCAGCACTTCAGGAGGTTGAGGTGGTCAGATCTTTGGAGGTCAGGAGTTCAAGACCAGAATGGCCAACATGGTGAAATCCCATCTCTACTGTTAAAAAATACAAAAATTATGTGGGCGTGGTGGCGCATGTCTGTAATCACAGCAACTCTGGCGGCTGAGGCAGAATCACTTGAACTCAGAAGGTGGAGGAGGTTGCAGTCAGCTGAGGGAGTGCTACTGCACTCCAGCCTGGACGACAGTGAAATTCCGTCTCAAAAATAATAAACAAATAAATAACTCTTATACATTGTCCTTTTTTAAACCTTTTCAGGATTTTAAAAGATTCTCTAATGACTTCTGCATAATTACCGTGGGTCTGTTTATTATTCCCCAAATAAAGAAAGGAAATACTTTTGATGATGCAGTATTGTGAAGCAAACTTATTTTTCGTTTTTTTTCTTTAATTTTAGCAGTATTATATATATTTTCTTTTCCCTATAGGGAGATCTTGTATATGTGAACTATGCTCGCACTGAAGACTTTTTCAAACTAGAAAGAGAGATGGGCATCAACTGTACTGGGAAGATTGTTATTGCAAGATATGGAAAAATCTTCAGAGGAAATAAAGTACAGTATTATTTATTTTTCTACAGAGAATGAGAGGATATATATATTCTGTAAATGTAAATGACTAACTTGCTTCTCTGTTTCCAAATTGCTTTCAAACATTTCTTTTCTTTTTTTTTTCCTATTTGCCATGGGTACACAGAAACTCATGTTTCTATGTTTTCTCACATACCTGGAAAAGAAAATTATTTTTAATCATTTTTATTACAAAAGTAATATTTGCTTTTAGAAATTTAATTGAAGGAAATTTATATAAAGTAAAAATGAAAAGCTCCTCTGCATTACCCACTTCATTATTCAGATATAATCAATCTTAATAGCTTTTTTCAAACCTAATTCTGTGAAATATAAATATATCTGTCCCTATATGCCCATTTTACATATATTTATTTATTTACTTTTACATTCTATAAGACTTTATTTTTTTTTCATTCAGCCATGACTCATATTCTTCATGTCCACATGTTGAGAGTTATGTAATACATTGGTTAAGAGTATAGAACCCTAGATCCATTATCACTTGGGTTCTGGTCTAGTCTGGCTCCTATTCTTTCTAGATCTTTTACTGTGAGCATGTTACTTAACTTCTCTGTTGCAAAGTTTCCTCATATATAAAATGCGAATGCCGAGGGCACCAATCTCACAGAGTCCTTATTAAATGACTTTGTTTGAAAGCACTTAGGATAGTGGCTGGTACTTAGTAATTTCTATACAACTGCTTATTAATTACCTTCCTATTTTAAATGTTGGCATCGTATTTCACAGAATTGACAAGCCATTTATTTAACCATTCTACTACTGACGATGTTTGTCTTATCTTGAATTTGTTACTATTACAAATAATTTCATTGTGAACATCTTTGTCCATATATGCTTCAGAAATTTGTGTGAAGATTATTGTAGTATAGATTCATAGAAATTAAATGGCTAAATAATAGTGTATATTCTTTCAAAATTTTGATAGACATCATCAATTTTCCTTCAAAAAGTTGTGACAGATTGTACTCTTAGTGATATAACAGGGTGTTCTCTAAATATTGGAATGCATTTTTATGAATCAAGACTGTTATCCATCTTCTGCTACAATACTTTTGGTGAAGAAGAATTTAGTATCTCACAGGGTATATTTTCCTATTCTTGGCCAGTTTGGATTGTTAGAAAGATGTTTACAAAAACCCTCGGCTGTTTTTCACAAATATGACTGCTCTGCATACAATTTTAAATCAGTTTAGTTCCATAAATGTTTGTAGAATGCTTACTCTGTGATGTGCAAGATTTTACAGGGCAGTAGTTTAAAATTAAGAAGACATGGTTCATGTTTTCAAAAACACCCTCAGCCTAATAGGAGAGATAGACATTTAAAAGATATTTTAATACATTAAGAGCTATCCTATAATATAGAAAATATAGAACTACAAAGAAGGGACATTAATTCTACAGTTGCAGGTTGTAATAGGAATGTTTCACAGAAGAAATGATAACTCGTTTAGAATTCCATGGAATAATGGAAGTCTGTTAGGTCTAACAGGTGGGAAATTGTGTTCAAAGCCGAGAGAACTGAATGTGTAATTGTATGGTAAAAGGCAGTGTCTAAATATCCTTCCATTATTAAATTAATGTCTTTCTTATATGAATAAGTCAACCATTTGCCATATCTGCATTATGAATTGCACACTGCCCCTGCAGGTTAAAAATGCCATGTTAGCAGGGGCCATAGGAATCATCTTGTACTCAGATCCAGCTGACTACTTTGCTCCTGAGGTACAGCCATATCCCAAAGGATGGAATCTTCCTGGAACTGCAGCTCAGAGAGGAAATGTGTTAAATTTGAATGGTGCTGGTGACCCACTCACTCCAGGCTATCCAGCAAAAGGTAAGGGATGAGTCTATCAGTCCACCAATTTTGCAAAGATACTCCTTGCCCTTTTAGAAGGAATACAAGCAACCATGTTCACAATAATATAAAACTAAAATTGAGTACACTTATATCATTTTGGATTACTGCTGCTAGGAATTTTAAAACATTTGCTCTTGTGTTGTTTTAGTTTTAAATTTTCATGAGATGTCGGCATGGGGAGTAAACACTCAGTTCATATTCTCCTTCTTCCTTTATTAGAGTTCAGAAATACTGATCCTCATACCTAAAGTAATGCTCCTTTTAACAAATGACAACTTAGGTTTGCTGAGTTACCGATGGATTGTATCCTTTATATCATACATTTCTTTTTTAAAAAAAATGAGTTTTTGTGTTATTTAAAACATAAAATTGGAAGTTTTACATATGTGAAATGATCTCTACAATCAAAATAATGAACATACCCATTATCTCAAAAAAGCTTCCTCTCGTCTCTTTATATTCCCACCCTCCCAACTCTTCCTTCCCACTTCATCCAATCGCTAGACAACCATTCATCTTGCTTTCTGCTGTCAGCATGATTATTTTGAGATCTGTCCATGTTGGCATCTTTGTCAATAGTTTTTCTTTCTTTTTCTGAGTAGTATTCCCTTGAATGGCTATACCACAGTTTATCCCTTTACTTGTAGATGGACATTTGGATTGCTTTCAGTGTGGGGGCTATTACAGATAAAGGTGTAATGAACAGTTGTTGTACAAGACCTTGTATGTATATGTTCTTTTATTTCTCTTTGGGAAATATTTGGAAGTGAAATGCCTGAATATGATGGTTAGTTGGATATTTAACTTTTACAGAAATTTTTAAATTGTTTTTTGAAGTTGTTTCACTTTATATTTCAACAGCAATGTATGAGTGTTCTATTTGCTATGTCCTCACCAACATTTAGTATGTCAGTCTTTTCAATTCTACGTTCTAACAGATGTGTATGACTTCCAGGTTACAACTCTTCTATTTTTCAAAACGTTGTGTCTAATTTTGGTCCTTTCCATGTGAGTTTTAGAACTAATTTACAGTTTCCACCAAAAAGCCTCCTGGGAGTTTGATTGAGATTGAATGAAATCTATAAATCAATTTGGGGAGAATTGGCAATATTTGGGAGAATTGAATTAACAATATTGAATTTTCTGATCCATAAATAAAATATAACTGCATTCTTTAATTTCTTTCAGCAGAGTTTTATAGTTTCACCATATGAATCACGCATACCTTTTGTCAGATTTATCCACAAACATTTCATAGTTTTATGCTATTGTAAAGTTTGAATTCCAATTTTTCATTACTAGGAAATGAAAACATTATTCTATTTCTAGAAGAAATACAGTGGTCTTGTATCCTGCAAACTTGTTAAACCCATCGATTCTGCTAGGTTTTTGTAGCTTCTATCAGCATTTTTACATACATGATTATGTCATCTGCAAATGAAGATAATTTTATTTCTTGGTTTTCAATCTACATGCCCTTCCTTCCTCTCTCTCTCTCTCTCTCTTTCTCTTTGTCTCTTTCTTCTTTTTGCCTTATTGTACTGGCTAGACCCTCCAGGACATTTTTTTCTTTCTTTTTTTTCATATACATTCTATAGAAGTACTCCAGTACAATGTTGAATAGAAGTTGTTACAACAGACATACTTGCTTTTTATTTCTGTTCCAACAGGGAAAGTATCCAGTCTTTCTCTGTTAAATATTATGTTAGCTCTAGGTTTTTTATCGATTCCTTTTGTCACAATGAGGAAGTTTTCTTCTATCTCAATATACGGGGTGTTTTTATTAGAAATGTATATTGGATGTTGCCAAATGTTTTTTCTGTGCACATAGAGATGATCATATGTTATCATTTACTTTTGTTAAATTACATGATGTTTTTAATGTTAATCCAACCCTGTCATCCTAAAATAAATCCCATTTGGTGACAATGTATTATCCTTTTATATATTGTTGAATTTTTGATATATTTTTCTTAAGAATGTTTCTGGCTATGGTCATAAGGGATGTTAACCTGTAGATTTAGTTTCTTGTAATATCTTTGTGTCATTTGGTATCAGAGAAATGCTGGCCTCTTAGAATGAGTTGGGAACCATTTCATCTTCACTTTTTTGCAAGAGTTTATAAAGAATGGGTTCAATATTGTCTATAAATATTTGGTAGAATTCTCCAGGGATCTATCTGGGCCTGAAGTGTTTTAGGTAGAACTGTTTTTCACTACAAATTGAATTTCATATATATATATATATATATATATATATATATATATATGTAATCTATTCTCAAGTGAGCCTTGGTAGTTTGCATTTTTTCAAAGATTTTTGTCCATTTCATCTAACTTGTTGAATTTATGAACATAGAGTGGTTTATAATATTTTCTTACTATTCTGTCTGCAGGTACTAGAGTGATATTCTCTCCTTTGTTCCTGATGTTAGCAATTTAGTCATTTCTCCTTTTGTCCTGATCTGTCTTGTTGGAAGTTTATTAGTTTTATTGATCTCAGATAACTAACTTTGGGTTTCACTGATTATCTTTACTATTATTTTTGTTTCCTATTTCTTTTTTTAAATTTAAATAGAGACAGCTCTTGCTATGCTACCCAGGCCAGTCTCAAACTCCTTGACTCAAGCAATCCTCCTGCCTTGGCCTCCCAAAGTGCTGGGATTACACGCATGAGCCATCAGGAACCCAGCCAGTTTCTATTTCTTAGATTTCTGCTGTGATATTTATCATGTCCTTTCTCCTGCTTATTTTGGCCTTTATTTGTTCTTTTTCTAGTTTCTGAAAGTGGAATCTGATGTCATTTGTCAGAAACTTAACTTTTTTTCTAAGATGGATTATTTAGTGCTATACCCCTCCCTATAAGCACTACTTTAGCTGTATCCTACACATTTTAATATATTGTGGTTTTATTTTATTTTAGAGACAAGATTCCACTCTCACTCTGTCTGTCACCCAGGCTGGAGTGCAGTGGTCCAACCATAGGTCACTGTAACTGCAAACTTCCAGGCTCAAGTGATTCTCCTGCCTCAGCCTCCCAAGTAGCTGGAACTATAGGCATGTGACACCACGCCCAGCTAATTTTTTAAAATGTTTACTTTTAGAGATGGGTCTTGTCGTGTTGCCTAGGCTGAGTGTTTTTATTTTTATTTGGTTCCAAATACTTTCTGATTTCCCTTTTCATTTCTACTTTGACCCATGGTTTATTTATAAATGTGTTATTTAATTTTAAAATATTTGAGGATGTTCTAGGTATCTTTCTAATATTGATTTCTAATTTAATTCCACTGAGGTCAGAGAACATACTGAGAATTTACTGAGACATGTTTTATGGCCCAGAATATGGTCTCTCTAGTATATATTCTATATGCACTTGAAAAGAATGTATATTCTGTTTTTGGTTGGAGTATTCTATAAATGTCAATTAGGTCAAATTAGTTAATAGTGTTATGAAAGTCTTATATACTTACTGATTTACTATCTAATTATATTGTTAAAATTTTGTTTCAGCAGTCAATTATCTCATGAAGCTACTTACATAATAAAAATCTCATGATAAAGCTATTATTTTACATGTTTTATTATTTTTAAAGTATTTCATTTCATAAAATAAGGTGAATAAAAAATAAGGTGTTTCAGGCATGAAGGTAAATTTGGTCCCTTTAACTCTATCTTGGCTGAAAGTCAAAGTTCCGATGAGGTTTTAAGGCTGGCAATACTTTTCAATCTTCCTTGAATGATAATATATTACTATTTGAAAAAGATGTTTCTCATTTATTCCCAAGATTGCATATGTTCTCTTGGGTTTTTTCCAATTATTTATAGTTTCAGAATCTGGGACATATTTTCTAAGCATCTGGTTAATAATGTTTCTCTAAGAAAGATTCAAGAGATCCTTGAGGAAATAAAATATTCTTGTAAAGGTCAAGAAAATTATATGAAATGTCAAAACAAATTTGGAAAACTGTCATCTCTATAATTAACATTACCTTAAAATGTAAATGATTTATTAAACAAGATGTATTAGGTAAAACAATTGTCTGACTTTTGGGGAACTTTTTTTTTTTTTTTTGAGACAGAGTCTTGCTCTGTCACCAGGCTGGGGTGCAGTGGCGTGATCTCGGCTCACTGCAACCTCTGCCTCCTGGGTTCAAGCAATTCTCCTGCCTCAGCCTCCCAAGTAGCTGGGACTACAGGCACGCGCCACCACGCCCAGCTAATTTTTGTATTTTTAGTAGAGATGGGGTTTCACCATGTTGGCCAGGATGGTCTCTATCTCTTGACCTCACGATCCGCCCACCTCGGCCTCCCAAAGTGCTGGGATTACAGGTGTGAGCCACCGCGCCTGGCCAGGAACTTTTAATTTTGGCATAATTGCAAATGTATAGCAAATCTGCAACGGTAATGCAAAAAATCCCTGTATATCTCTTGCTCAGATTTTTAAATTGTTTTCATTTTATGCATTTGATTTTTTAGAATACACTTTCAGACTTGATGTTGAAGAAGGAGTGGGAATCCCCCAAATACCTGTACAACCCATTGGATATAATGATGCAGAAATATTATTACGGTATAGTTTTCTTGTTGGATATGAGATTAAGATATTTTGCACTAGGTGTCTATTTTCTCATTGAAAACCAATATGGCATTCTTATGTTAAACACGTAGTTTTATAACTAAATAACTCCTGAAATAGGAATAACAGAGTATACTATCTTTTCATTTCATAAAAGTAGTCATTTTAGTGACTAAGAAATAAAAATCAAATATCGCTGTGTTTGCTACAAATGAAATTCTCAAATACAAAGCTATGTCCTAAGATAATTCTGATTTGAGATTTTTCAAGCAATTGAATTTTCATAGGTATTCATTAGATATTTATATTCAACGTCTAGGATAAGAATATGACAATGCCCCCCACTTACTAGAGGTATGACCTTGGATCAGTTGCTTAAACTTTCTCCGGCTCAGTTTCTTTATTTGTAAGATGAGTCTAGTAACTGTTTCTCCTTGATAGGGTTATTATGAGATCATATGTGTAAAATACTTAGCACCGTATTTAGAATACAGTAAACAATTATTGTATTCTATAACCGATATTTCTTTACATATCCCCCAACTCCCATTTTTAAATGCCTGTATGAGTATTACAACTTGATAATTGTGGGTGCCTACTATGTAATCAGCAGCTTTTTTACAAATACATTTCTTCTCCTTAATGCAGTCATTAATTTCCTATATTTAGGATATCTTGGATTCAGTAAGTCCCCACATAAATAATTAAGGTCAAAAATAAGGAGATAGACTTCCCATTTGCCATCACGACTTTATTTTTTCTCTTTGCTCTCATCACTAACATATTATGTACTTTACTTACTGATTTCAGTATGGCTCTCTCGCTAGGAAATGAGCTCCACAAAGGGCGGGCTTTTTGACAGTACCTGGCACTTAGTAAAGGACAAATATTTGTTATATATATGAATGAAATACTGTCATCAAACTTTAAAATTTCTCCTTAGAAATTGTGGTAGCCTTTTTCTGTCACTTTCATTTTATTTTGTCAGCTACTTGGGAGGAATCGCTCTACCAGATAAGAGTTGGAAGGGAGCCCTTAATGTGAGTTATAGTATCGGACCTGGCTTTACAGGGAGTGATTCTTTCAGGTAATTTTGCATTACTTTAATAGTCTGAAAAAGTTTTATATTTTTAATGGAAACATGTCAAGATAACTGTTCTGCTAGGGATATTTTGCTTATCTCTTTTTCTCTTTCTAAACAACCATTTTACATTACTTAAGAAGTACTTACAAATGAAATTTTGAAATATTTCACTAGTAACATCACAATATTAGTTTCATAGAATCTCAAAAATTAATATATTTGAATATCGGTTTAACATTTCAAAGATTTTTCAAAATTCTCTCTTCAACTATTTTTTAAAATAGTTTTTCAAATAACTTTAAAAATGATATACATGTGAAAAACTAGGTGAAGGTGCTGGGCGCGGTGGCTCACACCTGGAATCCCAGCATTTGGGAGGCCGAGGCAAGCGGATCACCTGAGGTTGGGAGTTCAAGACCAGCCTGGCCAACATGGAGAAACCCCATTTCTACTAAAAATACAAAAATTAGCCAGGCATGGTGGTGCATGCCTGTAATCCCAGCTACTTGGGAGGCTGAGGCAGGAGAATCGCTTGAACCCAGGAGGCGGAGGTTGTAGTGAGCCGAGATCGTGCCATTGCACTTGAGCCTGGGCAACAAGACTGAAACTCCATCTAAAAAAAAAAAAAAAACTAGGTGAAGTGAAGGGAGAAGTAAAGATGAAGAGAGAAGGGGGCCAACATTTATAGATCACTTACTGTGTGGGTTAAATGAGTTTAAATGGATAAATCACATAGCTACTATAAGACTATAAGGCTCAATAGAATTAATGTTACAATTATTATTGTTAATAATACATGATAACACTCTTCTAGAAGAGATGCGATAAAAAATTGTGTGTTTATTGAGCGTAGTCTTACAGAAAGAGTAAAAGTTTACCACTGGGTCAAGGGAGGCAAGAAATGCCAGCTAGAGAAATCAGCTTGTACAGAGTAGTTGAGCAGCATGGCATGATCAGAACTTCAAGAAGTTTGATTTGCCTGAAATGTGATGGGAGAGAGAAATGTAATGCTGATAAATCAGAGTGCATATAGCTGTTTTTATTAAACCAAAATTATTAAATCATTCTTCTTTGCTAACAATTTACCCTTAACTACGTGAGTTTGGACTCTCAGAATATTTTTTAGTTTCTGTAGGATTTCTTGTATTACAGAAATTTTAAAGTATTAGAAGTTCAATTTCCTTGTTTTATAATAAGTTTATAAATGTTTGATTTATATGTGTTTATAATTAAATCCAAACAGTGCTCTTTTAATTTAAGAGACTTTATTATCTAATTTGTGTATGCCCTCCAGAGAAAGGAAAATGTAATTTACTCAATGAAACGTAAAGCCCTTTCTGATTTACAAACATAAACATACAGACAGAGAAAACATATAACTTCAGTTCTACAATTTTAGTCACAATTAAAGAGTAAACTCAAAAACATAAACATTCCTAGGTCTAGATATAAAATAGCCGTGCTCATTCACTGTGAGCATAGAATTCTCTATTGGTTAGAACTCAAGAGTGGACAAATAAACAACAACAAAACTAAAAACTAGATTCTCTCATGTCTCACCTCACAGAGATCTTGAAAATCCATTAATCCATTTACAGATATTATCAAATGACAAGACATAAAGGCCAACTCCAAATCATTGCTGCTACCAATGAGGAATAATTTAATCTGCCCTAAGCAAAGCAGAAACATAAAACACAACATCAGTAGAGAAAAAATAAAGCTAGAGATACAGAGTATCAGCAAAGTTAAATTTCTACTGTTGTTTAGAAGTTACATGTGAGAGCCAAAAGAAGATACGAAGAATTGGTTTAAGCTGCCCATACCTGGTTCTGCAAAGTGAATCCATTTTACCTCAAAGTGGAACCTCCAAAAATCTTCCACAGTGAGGAAAGGAACACAAACCTTCGCTAGACAGATTGTGCATTTCAGTGGATTTGAATTATTTGCATTACTATCATTTTTCTACAAGTTAACTTCTCTTTATAGGGCTGTAAAACAGTCTAGTTAAGGACACTGACAGGTAAAGTGGACCATAATGGATGAACAGAAATTTTTCCCAATTTTTCTTTACAGGATTATATTCATTTATTTCATGAATATTTCTTGAGCATTTCCTATGCCCTGGGAACCATTCTGGGTTCTGGGGATTCAGCAGTGAACAAAGTAGACAAAAATCTCCTCCCTGTGGAGCCTGCATTCTAGAGTTCAGTTTATTCGAAACGTGATGAGTTTGAAGTAATAATAGGACAAATAAATATTCTTCTGGAGCTCAAAAACACTAAAAATGAGAAAGACGTAGGTTTAAAGATGTAGATGTGCTTCTTTGAGAATCTTAGCAGATAGCCTATGTTTTTGTTTAGACTAATATCAATTTTTTCCATTCCCTATATGTTGCATTTTTCCTTACTTAATTTTCTTCTTTTAATGACACAATACGGATGAATTTGGGTTTCTTACTCATCATATATCTAAGGCTCATATTTTTAGAAACACACGCTAAACAATATTTCGGCTTTTTTGCTATTAATTTTCATCTGTCGGTAGCAAAAAGAAATCATTTACTTAATGCCTTAAAATGAAAAAAAAACTCATTGATTAGTTTTCCTCTGAGGTACTTTTAGTTGAATATTGCAAATGGATTAAATATCAGAAGCACAGTATACTTTTGGTGGGGGTGAGGGAAGCCAGAATTTGTTCTTAACAATATGCAAGTTTCGGGTGCTTATTCATTCTTCCATTAAAAAACGATCACAAACTAGAAACAACGGACGTCTCCCTACCTTTAGAATAAAAGATGATTAATTTTGTTCCCTTGGGGAAAAGTAGCATTTTTCCATGTCATCTTGGATTCATAAAATGTGAGTGATAACTTTTTTTTTTCTGTCTGGCTGAGTTTGATTGTATTTTCCCTTGTCTTCTAATTTGGTTGATTGTAACTCATGAATGAATATTTAAAAGCCTGACCCAAATCAGAATCAACAATCATGGCCTAGAAACATTTCATTACGTAGTTGTGCATTTTAGCAGGAGCTTCCCAAATTCTTATTTAACAACAGAATTTTTTATGTTTTTTATAGGTGGCACTAAGCCAGCTCTTAAACTTACATGTCATTTCCATAATCATGAAGAAAATTTTTGAACCTAGGATTTAATATAAATATAAATAGATACATTTAAATAATATGCTTATGCTTTTTTCTTTATTATGTAATGGGCTCTCTTCTTTGTTTTCATAATTAACTGGGGTATATTTTTACATTTTAGAATAAATATGACATTTTGAATAATAGAATATTTTGAATTTTAAATAAATAACAATTTAGCTATGAGAAAATAATATAAAATAGATAGCTTTTAAAATTTGACTTCAAGGTGCATGCTTAGGTGCTTAGAAGTAAATTGGCATAATGTCTGTACCTTACTTGCAAATGCTTCAACAGTGTTAACAATTATTGAATTTAGCTGGTAGAGATATGAAAATCCATTATGCTATTGCACAGCTTTTCATAATAAAACACTATTATGAAGATAGTTTTTTATAATGAAACACTGTACAAAAACATAATTTGCTGTACTAAGTAATTTATTCCTTTTAAAATTCTAGGAAGGTTAGAATGCATGTTCATAACATCAATAAAATTACAAGGATTTACAATGTAATTGGAACTATCAGAGGATCTGTGGAACCTGGTGAGTCACGTAATTTTTTAAAACATTTTGTTTTTAGAAAAATGAAAGAGTAAGTAAAGATAAATCGTAGTCAACAATTGATTTGGGGTTTTTGGCTGATTTGAAACTACTAAATTTTGAAGAAAACTGTACAAGTCTAAAAGAAGATTTTACTTTACAGTGTTTCTTGTCTTCTACAGAGGAAACTCAAGCAAGAGGATGTTTTTTAAAAACATAAATTACAAATATTTATAATGTATTCAAAGTTGTAGGTTTTTTGAACGTATTATTTTCCAGACAGGTATGTTATTCTGGGAGGTCACCGGGACTCCTGGGTATTTGGAGCTATTGATCCAACCAGTGGGGTTGCTGTTTTGCAAGAAATTGCCCGGAGTTTTGGAAAACTGATGAGTAAAGGTAAACAACCTTTCTTTCCTGGCTGATGACAAAAAGTGACTTACTGAATTTTCTTTTATTTTTTAGGAAGTTGTACCTAACCATGTGTATTAACAATTCTTACAGGCTGGAGACCTAGAAGAACTATCATTTTTGCCAGCTGGGATGCAGAAGAATTTGGACTTCTGGGTTCCACAGAATGGGCTGAGGTAAATAAGAAAAAGAAGGTTCTTATTATTTTTTTGGTCAACAGGAAACAAATATGTATGCATCTCAGGATGATCAAAAATATATTCCATTACCTAACATGGTTTTCATTTGGAGAACGACTCAAGACAATTTAAGAAATAGTTTGTTTTTACTTTCACATCAGTTTGGCAATAACCTTTTATTACTAGACTGCAAACAGATTTATTGTCTCATCAAAATATTTTCGTTGCCATTTGTATTTGTTTTATAAAAAATAAGAAAAATCAGTAAGCTCAGAAAATAATCAAAATTAACAAGATGTTTTTGATAAGATAATTTACTTATCTAAAAACTGATACAGATGCTTAGAGCTAATTTTCAAGTTTCTGAAGTTTCTTTAGAGTTCTTCCATCGGAGAAAATATAAGATGTTCTATTAAGATGGCCACATTTTGACTATATTTTCACATTTACAGATTCCGTTTAAAATGGCAACCATAAGTATACTTTAGCATTTACAACAGAGATGTGCTTCATTGTTAAGTATAAAGTGGTAATTCTGTAAATTGAATTACTTTAAAAAATTGACCTGCTTTACAATTTCATAGGTGGGGTTTTTCTTCTTCACATATGATTGTCATTTGTCATTGACTCTTAATTATTTATATTTAAGTGTCTCTCCTAGGGCCCTTTTCTTCCAACTTCTTCCTTTAGTCTCTCTGTCAAGTAATCTCTAAGTTCTTAAATGTAAAAGGTAAGCACATACTTTTTTTAACTTTTATTTTAAGTTCAGGGTACAAGTGCAGGTATGTTACATAGGAAACTGTGTCGTGGGGGTTTGCCACGCTGTTCAACTACTCTGTACAAGCTGATTTCTCTAGTTGGCATTTCCTGCCTGCCTTGACCCAGTGGTAAACTTTTACTCTTTCTGTAAGACTAAGCTCAGTAAACACACAATTTGTGATCACATCTTTTCTAGAAGAGTGTTGTCATGTATTAATAACAATAATAATTGTAATAATGTTTCTATTGAGCTTTATAGTAGCTTATGTGATTTACCCATTTTAACTCATTTAATCCACACAGTAAGTGATCAATAAATGTTGGCTCCCTTCTCTCTTCATCTTTACCCCTCCCTTAACTTCACCTAGTTTTTCACATGTATATCATTTTGAAAGTTATTTGAAAAACTATTTTAAAAACTAGGTGAAGAGAGAATTTTGAAAAACCTGGTTTGAAATGTTAAACCTATAACTCAAATGTAGTAATTTTTGAGACTCTATGAAACTAATATTGCGATATTACTAGTTAAAGATTATTTCATCACCCAGGTATGAAGACCAGTACCCATTAATTATTTTTCCTGACCCTTTCCCTTCTCCTATCTTCCACCCTTTGAAAGTCCCCAGTGTGTGTTGTTCACCTCTATGTGTCCATGGGTTCTCATCATTTAGCTCCCACTTATAAGTGAGAACATGTGATATTTATTTTTCTGTTTCAGCATTAGCTTGCCAAGGATAATGGTCTTCAGCTCCATCCATGTCCCTGCAAAGGACATAGTCTCATTCTTTTTTACGACTGTGTAGTATTCCAAAGTGTACATGTACCACATTTTCTTTATTAAGTCTGTCATTGATGGATATCTGGGTTGAATTCATGTCTTTGCTATTATGAATAGTGCTGCAATGAACATATGTGTGTATGTGTCTTTATAATAGAATGATATATTCCTTTGGTTATATACCCAGTAATGGGATTGCTGGGTCTAGTAGTATTTCTAAGTAGGTGTACTACATAAGTACTTACCTTCCCTCCTCCATCTGCTATTTATCATTTATAAGTCCAGATTTTATAGAGCTGTTTTAAAATATGGTGTACCTGTCTTGCCATTGTGTTTAGTTTTAAAAATGCTTTCCTCCTAACTCATTTTCTCTTACATTAGTTTAAAGTACTATAATAGGAATAATATGAAGTAAACAAATATAGAGGGGGTAAAAATCCCACTCACAGTTACTTGTCTGGTATCACTTATCCTTTGTTGATTACATTTACACTGCGACTTGTTATTTTCACATTGGTATTATTAATATGCATTTTGAAACTATAACATTAATTTGATGAATCAAATTTTATTAGTTCAGGTCATTATCTTTTTTTCCCCCTGCCCCTGTGGTGGGTGAGGTCATTTGCTTTTAGAAACATGTGATTTAGAAACATGTGATTTCTTGTGATACATGTATAAACACATATAAACACATGCATCTGTTTTTTAAATTTCAGCAGCTGAACATAAAGAAATCTAATATATAAAATAATAAAAATGTTTTGCATTAATTTATAAACATGTGCATTAAGAGGCAATTTCAATATACTTTCCAGTTTTGTGCCAGGTTCTTGATTATATTCAGTAGCATGCTTACCTTCTTTAAATACACATAAGGAATCTTCTTTATTTTCACTATAAATCTGTTATAATGGAAACTCAGATTTTATATTTCTCTGTAATGGAGTCAACTATCACCTGGCCTATGCAGGCAAGTGCAAAGAGGTGACAGTTTTTATTTGTGCCATAACCACACACAGCTTTAAATGTTTTTACTATAACATATTTTAGAAAGCTAACAAGCTAGAAAGAGAGGTGAAGGGCTCTCTCAGCATGTTGCTCTCTGTGTGTAAGTGCGTTAGTCTTGCTTTGCTTTATCTTTCTTGAATCTGTGTCTCTGTGTGTGTGTGTGTGCGCATGTGTGAGAGACAGAGTGAAAGAGTCTTGTTTTTGTCCTAATGTATGCCTCCTCTCTAATTTTTTGTCTTCTTTATTGTTTCACTTCATATACATAGTAAATATAAACAAATAGAAATTTTATATTTCTCACTTTTGAAATGATAAATTTACTTGGGTATCCACTCTATAAATGGATCTCAAACTTCAATGTATGTAAGAGTCAATTGCCAGTTATATCTATTAGAAAATACAGATTGGCTGGGCGCGGTGGCTCACGCCTGTAATCCCAGCACTTTGGGAGGCCGAGGCGGGCGGATCCCGAGGTCAGGAGATCGAGACCATTCTGGCTAACATGGTGAAACCCCGTCTCTACTAAAAATACAAAAAACTAGCCAGGCGCGGTGGCGGGTGCCTATAGTCCCAGCTACTGGGGAGGCTGGGGCAGGAGAATGGCGTGAACCTGGGAGGCGGAGCTTGCAGTGAGCGGAGACAGTGCCACTGCACTGTGGCCTGGGCGAAAGAGCAAGATTCTGTCTCCAAAAAAAATACAGATTTCCGGCCTCGCACGGTGGCTCATGCCTGTAATCTCAGCACTTTGGGAGGCTGAGACAGGTGGATCACCTGAGGTCAGGAGTTCGAGACCAGCCTGGCCAACCTGGTGAAACCCTGTGTCTACTAAAAATACAAAAATTAGCCAGGCATCGTGGTGAGAGGTGACAGCATGCTGGCAGCCGTCTCTCCCTCTCGGCGCCTCCTCAGCCTTGGTGCCCACTCTGGCCACGCTTGAGGAGCCCTTCAGCCTGCCACTGCACTGTGGGAGCCCCTTTCTGGGCTGGCCAAGGCCGGAGCCGGCTCCCTCAGCTTGCCCAGAGGTGTGGAGGGAGAGGCGCCGGTGGGAACCAGGGCTGCGCCCGGCGCTTGCGGGCCAGCGTGAGTTCCGGGTGGGTGTGGGCTCGGTGGGCCTGCACTCGGAGCCGCCGCCGGCCTGCACTCGGAGCCGCCGCCAGCCTGCAAGCCCTGGGCAGTAAGGGGCTTAGCGCCTGGGCCAGCAGCTGCTGTGCTCAATTTCTTGCTGGGCCTTAGCTGCCTCCCCGTGGGGCAGGGCTTGGGACCTGCAGCCCACCATGCCTGAGCCTGCCCCTCTGCCCCCTCCCTGCCACCGCCGTGGCGGGCTCCTGCAGGGCTGGAGCCTCCCGAGGAGCACGGATCCCTGCTCCACTGCGCCGGGTCCCATCGATCGCCCAAGGGCTGAGGAGTGCGCGTGCACGTCGCAGGACTGGCAGGCAGCTCTGCCTGCGGCCTGGGTGTGGGATCCACTGGGTGAAGCCAGCCGGGCTCCTGAGTCTGGTGGGGACTTGGAGAATCTTTATGTCTAGCTAAGGGATTGTAAATACACCCGTCAGCACTCTGTATCTAGCTCAAGGTTTGTAAACACACCAATCAGCACCCTGTGTCTAGCTCAGGATTTGTGAACGCACCAATCGGCACTCTGTATCTAGTTAATCTGGTGGGGACTTGGAGAACCTTTATGTCTTGCCAAGGGATTGTAAATACACCAATCAGCACTCTGTATCTAGCTCAAGGTTTGTAAACCCACCAATCAGCACCCTGTGTCTAGCTCAGGGTTTGTGAATGCACCAATCCACACTCTGTATCTAGCTAATCTAGTGGGGAGGTGGAGAACTTTTGTGTGTAGCTCAGGGATTGTACACGCACCAATCAGCACCCTGTCAAAACGGACCAATCAGCTCTCTGTAAAACAGACCAATCAGCTCTCTGTAAAATGGACCAATCAGCAGGATGTGGGTGGGGCCAGATAAGAGAATAAAAGGCTGCCTGAGCGAGCAGTGGTAACCCGCTCCAGTCGTCTTCAGCAGCGTGGAAGCTTTGTTTTTTGCAATAAATGTTGTTGCTGCTCACTCTTTGGGTTCACGCTGCGTTTATGAGCTGTAACACTCCCTGCCAAGGTCTGCGGCTTCGCTTGTGAAGCTAGCGAGACCACGAACCCACTGGGAGCAACGAACAACTCCAGACGAGTCGCCTTAAGAGCTATAACACTCCCCGCGAAGGTCTGCAGCTTGACTCCTAAGCTAGCGAGACCACGAACCCAGCAGAAGGAAGAAACTCCGAACACATACGAACATCAGAAGGAATAAACTCCGGTCATGCCGCCTTTAACAACTGTAACACTAACCGCGAGGGTCCGCGGCTTCATTCTTGAAGTCAGTGAGACGAACCCACCAATTGTGGACACAGTGGCACACACCTGTAATCCCGGGTATGCCCGAGGCTGAGGCAAGAGAATTGTTTGAACCTGGGAGGCAGTGGTTGCAGTGAGCTCAGATCGTGCCGCTGTGCTCCAGCCTGGGCAATAGAGTGAGTCTCTGTCTCTAAAATAAAATGATAAAGTACAGATTTCCAGGCCTCACTTTAGCCTCACTGTAAGTTCTGATTCAGTAGATCTAGGGCAGGGCCCTAGGATATGGGAGCCACATCCCTGCATAGTCTGATGCAGGGAATTGAGGAATCACACTTTGAAAATACTTTTTTTTTCTTAGGGCTCTCTGCTATTGCTATAAACAGTAGCTGTTGCTTCATAGTATCCTTAATTCTTATATTAATTGCATAATTGTTGTTGTTAACCAACTGGTTTTCTGCATTTTCTCAGAAATTAGGGTCACAGATGGACCTAGCTATTTAATTCTGAAAGATACTTGTAAACTGCTTTTCCACAAAATTAATTTGCTTATTTTGTTTACATTTTCACAACTGTAAGTAATGTGAATTAAGTAACAACTTTGCTTCAACTACAGGAGAATGTCAAAATACTCCAGGAGAGAAGCATTGCTTATATCAACTCAGATTCATCTATAGAAGGTAAGTTTTATTTCGATTTGAAGTAAAATTTTCAGAAAGGAAATTTCATTTCAAGTAACTTTTATTTATTGTTGAGTAGAATACCATCTATTAAGACTATAAATTCTAACTTGTTAAGCGCCTCAGATATCCCCTTCCTATGAGATGCCTCAGTAATACCTTTTTCATTTTGCCACAGAGAAAATAATTAGGATTGGTATGAATTGATATGATTCATAACTAAGCTATTGCTTTTAATTTCTTTCATATATTTACTATTTGTTTATATTAAATTACTACTTAAAACTCTAGTATTAACCACATATTTTCTCGATGAAGATATTAATGGAATTTGGCTGAAACAGTTCAGAAGAAAGGTTTTACAGAATATTCTGTGCAGAAATATTTCCTGTATTTGTTGTAACAAATTTGAAGTAAGTGTACTCACTCCTTTTGAACTACAAACTCCCATTGAATCTGGCTCAGGATCACCTGAGCCCAGGAGTGTAAGCCATAGAGAGACCCTGACTCTTGAAGAAAAACTGATCTGGATTGTCTAGGCCAACAGGACATGATTTCTGATTAGCACTACTATGGAGACAGTATGATTCAGAAAATGAAGAGATTTGTGTCTCTAGGCTTTCACTGCATTGTGATTATTTCTAAATAAATGTTAGAACATAATAATTACTGATGTGGCTTTGTCTAATATCTTGATATATACTATTGCATAGAATGAAACAAGTAAAAAGTTAATGCTACAGACTTACCACTTACTTTGCCAAAGTGCCCCTAAGAAATGCTGCCGTAAGAATGAGCCTTATAATCACTGTGAGAGCTGCTGCCTTAGCAACCAAAGTCCACCAAGACCTTCTTCTATTCAAAATATTTGGTGCAGCCTCTCTCACTCCTGAAGAACTATTTCCACCCTGTTTTATTCTTTGGGAATAAAATCTTTGATTTGAAGATCATTATATCTTGTTTAAAATTAGAAAACAAAGAATTAAACATAAATGGGATTTCATTTAGAAGTATGAAATAATACTCTGTCTCTTATTTATTTTTCAGGCAATTATACTCTCAGAGTTGACTGTACTCCCCTTCTTTACCAATTAGTGTATAAACTGACAAAAGAGGTATATAAGGAAATGTGTCTTCATATGTTTTCTTTTGAATGGATAAATGAATAACATGTGTTCCCCTCTAAATTAATGGTACTTATTTTTAAGCTGGTGAGAGAACATAATAGAATCAGGTAAACAAGTCAAAACAAAATCTTTAATATGCCATTTACCTATATGACATAACTAAGAAGATATTATCACCAGCTTCTTTGTTCTAGTAATATTCTTATTAATAGTTGTGTCAATAGTTGTAACATGTATTTATCTGGAAGAGGTATTTGATATAGCAGAAAGAACACTGAGCTGGAATAGAAAGGCATACGGTTCAAAAACTGTCTTAGCTACCCATTCATTCATTCAACAAATATTCATTGAGTGATCACTATATGTCAGGCTCTATAAAATGAATTATAGCAGCAATAGTGATAAAGGGACAAGGTCACTGAATTCGAAGACTTTGTAATCTAGAGAGGACACAGATTGGTAAATGAGGAATTAGAATTCACTAGAATATTTGATACCACAGTTATGGAATAGAGAATATTAAATCCTGGGGTGGCTGGGGGAAGTTGAGGAGCATAAGAGGAGGTTTGCAGAGTCACTGATGTTTGGACTGTCAAATGAAGGGATGTAGAAGTAAGGGAGAGGGCATTCTAAGCAGAGGACACACTATCTAAAAAAGATGTGGAGGTATAAAATAACATATTTCCTGATCTGAAGGTAGCTCAGCATGGCCAAGCCAAAGGCGTTGGGAAAGATGGTAAGAAATGAGGCATAACAAATGGGCCAAGGAGTTCAGAAATCTGTTATGGAGAAATCATTAAAGAATTTCTAACAAGGTTGTTCATTGTTTTATGTCATGGTAGTGAATACATTAAGTAGTTGCAAGTCTAAAGGCAAAATGGAAATAATTCTGCAGGCTTCCTAATCTCCCAGTAATTTATAAAAACTAAATGAGTTATAGATATTTTAAAAACTCTAAAATCTAAAGGACTCTGAATCTCTAAAACTTAAATAATCTACTCATTTAATATCTGTGGGCTGGGCGCGGTGGCTCACACTTGTAATCCCAGCACTTTGGGAGGCCGAGGCGGGCAGATCACGAGGTCAGGAGATCGAGACCACGGTGAAACCCCATCTCTACTAAAAATACAAAAAATTAGCCGGGCGTGGTGGCGGGCACCTGTAGTCCCAGCTACTCGGAGAGGCTGAGGCAGGAGAATGGCGTGAACCTGGGAGGCGGAGCTTGAAGTGAGCCGAGATTGCGCCACTGCACTCCAGCCTGGGCGACAGAGCGAGACTCAAAAAAAAAAAGAATCCAAACATCATTTAAATAGTTCCTTGCCAAGGAATTTACCTGTGGAAATGTTTGCTTCAATGTCAGCCTTAGATAAAAATATGAAGTAGATATCACTTCTCTCTGGGTACTATTAATATTTCCTCCCTTAATCTTACCCCTCTCTTTTTACTGTTCATGTCTTTAAAAACTAGTTTTCCAAATGAAACTTCTCTCATTTTCCTCATCACAATGCTCTCACCATCTTGGGTAGCTGATGTCTTTGATCCTTTCATTGGAATGTTCCATAAAAGCATCTTATCTAAAAGTAAGCTGAAAAGAAAATCTTTAGTGAGAGAACCCTTTTTGGAACAGGAATTTATAATTTGTGCTGTCCTAGAGAGATGATCCCTGGCGATCGTGTCAGGAATGATAAGAATCTGTTGGTTGATAAGGGAGAAGTTGATGTCTATGCCCCTTTGTACAAAGATAAATTCTTATCTATGGGCATACTAAGACCCAGTAGACAAAGGAGACTTGTTTTTACTCTCCTGTAAACTGGTTATTACAATTTTATTAATCCCTAGTGTGTGTTAGCACAAATAGTCAAGCCATATTGGTGATGTCAGGATAGTGTAGGGGTGAGAGACAAGGCTGAGCTTGGAGAGAAGGGCAGCTGCCAGATGGAGCAAGAAATGGGGCAAAGTGTTGCTAAATAAGAGGAGGGCTATCAATTCTGACAATGCATATAGCTGAGGTAAGACTGATCTAGCCGAGTATGGTGGCACATGCCTATAGTTCCAGCTGAGGCAGTAGGATCACCTGAGCCCAGGAGTGTAAGCCATAGAAATCCTGACAAAAAAAAAGAAAAAAGAAAAAAGAAAAAGAAAGAAAACTGATCTGGATTTTCTAGGCCAATGGGACATGATTTCTGATTAGCACTACTATGGAGACAGTATGATTCAGGAAATGAAGAGGATTTTACTGGGAATTCAATCCAAGCAGGATGTAGGAACTGGAACAGAACCTCTCTCAACCACCGTTAATTGGCAGGAGCAGAGTAGAGAGTAGAACCCAGTCAGCTGGCTAGAAATGAGCAGAACATCTCTGCAGCTGCCTCATGTTGGTGAGGAAGGGTGTGGAGTGCCAAGACTATTTCTAAGCTGTGGACCCTCTATGCAGTCATAAAGTATCATCTCATTCATACTAAGCTAAGGGCAAGTGACCACTTCCCAGCCCTACCATTACTCTATGGATGGGAGCGGATTCACCACTGTTACCTTCTACTTGAAGGCTGATGAGGGCTTGTGTTATCAGTAAACACAACACATTTGTGCCTCTAAATAAGTGGGATGAGATTGAAACAGGGAAATTGTTCAAAAACGTGCCAATATCCACCATCTTTATTAGATGCTCTTAAATTTAATTACCATTTTCTCAGAAAGGCCTTACCTGGAGACATATCTGTCTCTCATCCCCACATCTCTTTATAGCACTTTGATATTTTCTTTTAAACTGCTGATCATAATTTTGTGTTACAAAATTTGTTTGGTGTGTGTATCCCCAATTAGATTTCATTGTGAGGTCCAAGAGGGTAGAGACTATGTCTCTGTTTCCGCATCTCTTTTCTGAGTTCAGTGCTTAGTAAATATCTATAGAAAAGTTTTTAAGAATAGTGGCACAGAAGTTAGAATAACAAACTCTGTGTAAAGGCCAGAGAGAAAATATCAGATGTTTATGTTCAGAAAGGTACCATTATCCCCATTTTTACAGGTGAGAAAACTAAGGTTCAAAGAAGGGAACCAATACACCAAGTTATAATGCTTTCACAGTTACTGAAGTAGGGTCTGCCTTGGGTCTATTTTTGAGCAAATCACGGTTATAAACAAACAAGCAAACAAAATGTAGTCAATATGTGTAGCAGTCTAGATTTAAAATAGACCAATTTGACTCCACAGTCCACAATGTTTTCACCACATGGCTCTGCTCTTCTTAGAGTGTCAAAAGACAAGGCAAGTATAAGTTTGTAAATGTACTTTTAATGAAAGGAATAAAAATGTATACACACACACGCAAACACACGAGCTCTTAAAATTCCCAAGTAGAAATCTGAGGTTATGTAGAGTTTTTTTAAAAATCCATAAAATTTTAACTTTGTTTAAACATAATAAGACTGTCTAAAAGAATAGTCCCAGCACTAACCCCTGCCTGCCCTGCAAAACCAAGACTTATTGGTTAAGAAGCTGAGCTTGAAATTATGTCACCTCTATTGTTCTGAGACCTCTTTATAGGTCTTATTAGGCAAAAATAATTTACAAAAGCAAATGTTGTATCTGAAGTTTTCTCCAGTGTCTTCCCACTAAAAGAAATCTAAGCTGCCAAACATTAAAATGGCATTTGTAAAGATTTTAAGTTCTATGTAAAAGTTTACCCAAATAAGCAGGAAATTACATCTTAGGTACATGGCAAATTACCAACACAGGTAGGCATCATGAATAAAAAATAATTTGGGCTAGATTTATTTCTTGCCATTTGCAAAAATATAATTTTTCTATAAATAAGCATATATATACGCGTGTATAAATATATGTATGTACATATGTCATTAAAAGTAGAAGCTGATGACAAATAATATATAGTTTTATTTTGGCATAAATGTAATTGCTTCTACCCCTAATTTCCAGTATTTGATTTCTCTTTCTAGATCCCCAGCCCTGATGATGGGTTTGAGGGTAAATCACTGTATGAAAGCTGGTTGGAAAAAGACCCTTCACCTGAAAATAAAAATTTGCCTAGGTAAGTTACTGGTATGCACCTTTCCTACCATAGAATAAATTATGAATTCCCCTCTGCCTCTTGTTTCTCCAAGCATGAAATTCTCAAGTGTCTCATCAGTAATTTGAGTCAAGAAAAGATAATAAAGAATTCCTGGCCGAGCACAGTAGTTCATGCCTATAATCCCAGCATTTTGGGAGGCCAAGGTGGGTGGATCACCTGAGGTCAGGCATTCAAGACCAGCCTGGCCAACATGGCGAAACCCTGTCTCTACTAAAAATACAAAATTAGCCGGTCGTGGTAGCGGGCGCTTGTAATCCCAGTCACTCAGGAGGCTGAGGCAGGATAATTGCTTGAACCTGGGAGGCAGACGTTGCAGTGAGCCGAGATCGTGCCATTGCATTCCAACCTGGGCAACAAGAGTGAAACTCCATCTCAAAAAAAAAAAAAAAAAAGAATTCTTCTATCCAGTTTTGTTTTGCTGATTAGCCAGCACATGAAGTCTTTCAGCCTATATTAGGGCACAAATCTAGTTTTGCAAATTTTTAGCCAAAATGGTTGCACTACATTATTAGCCATTAGTTGGCATTCTTGCTTAAAATTTCATTTAGGTATGTATCAGATGTATTAATATATAACTTCAGATGATAATGATGAAAAGACAAATGCTAGATTATTTGCTTGTAAATTTGTTAAGGAACATTATCAATACCCACCGAATTATATCTTTACCTGTGATTTAGAATTTATATAAATATTATTTTATTTTTTATGTCATCTCATTCATGCTGCAGCAGCTTTCTTAAATTTATTTTATATTTGTTTTTATTTTTTTTCTAAACATTATGTAATAAGTATATATTTGTTTTCTACTGTAGTGCCATTTCTAATACAGGCTGAGCATTCTTAACTCAAAAATCTGAAATCTGAAGTGCTCCAAAATCCAAAACTTTTTGAGCACTAACATGACGTCACGAGTGGAAAATTCCACACATTATAGCACTTAACACAAACTTTGTTTCATGCACAAAATTATTTAAAATATTATAAAATTAAGTTCAGGCTATGTATATAAGATATATATATGAAACATAAATGAATTTTATGTTTAGACTTGGGCCCCATCCCCAAGATATCTCATTGCATATATGTAAATATTCATAGTCGGAAAAAAATCTGAAGTCCAAAATACTTCTGGTCCCAAGCATTTCATATGGGAAACTCAACGTGTACAAGCAAATAATAGTAACAGTTTATAGCTTTATTCCTCATTTCAAATCAGTCTTGTGAAAGTTTGAATGTGGGTCCATTATAGAAGTTTCACATGCCAATTCAACAAAAATAGTAAAATACAAAAATGATTTCTAAAACATTGAAGAGGTCAGTCTCAAAAACATATCTACTAACCTAATAGTTTGGAAATAAACAGTTATGTTATTAATGAACATGCAATTTTATATTCTGCTTTCATGTCTTACTGTTATTTTACTAAAAATTTTCATGTCTTCTTATTTATGTATATGCATATATATGTGATAGATCAACAGAAGTTTCCTAATCTTATGCAAAGAAATAAATTATAATTAGATGTATTTCTAAAATGAAATAAGGCACATTTATATTCTTCGTGATTTTATTTATTTATTTTTATTTATTTATTTATTTTTTAAGATGGAGTCTCACTCTGTTGCCCAGGCTGGAGTGCAGTGGTGTGATCTCAGCTCACTGCAAGCTCCGCTTCCTGGGTTCACGCCATTCTCCTGCCTCAGCCTCCTGAGTAGCTGGGACTACAGGCGCCCAGCTAATTTGTGTGTGTGTGTGTGTGTGTGTGTGTGTGTGTTTTTAGTAGAGACGGGGTTTCACCGTGGTCTCGATCTCCTGACCTCGTGATCCGCCCGCCTTGGCCTCCCAAAGTGCTGGGATTACAGGCGTGAGCCACTGCGCCCAGCCTCTTTGTGATTTTAAAAGTAGATTTTTTCATGGCAATTTTCTTACTAGATGATAGTTCTCTGAGGGTAGAGCCCACGTCTTCATTGTTTTCCCCTCTAAACAAAAATGTAAATGCTGAAAATATGATGAAGAGCATCATCACAAGATGTAGTCTTTGGTGGCACGGTCCAATTCTTGTTATAGGTTGGTGCAAAAGTATTTGAAGTTTTTACGATTATTCTTAATTTTCAGCATTACTTTTAATTTTACAGCAATTTTCCTGCAGATTATGGGAAAATGTCTTGAGGGTGGTTGACCTTTTTTAAATTCTTATAAATGTTATATATAATTCCTTGCTATTCTTGGGGCAGGATTCCTTGTCTCATCTATTTAACTTTGTATCATTTACTTGTTTATGTGTGTGTGTGTGGATTACATTCTACATCTAGAATCAATAAGCTGGGATCTGGAAGTGACTTTGAAGCTTATTTTCAGAGACTTGGAATTGCTTCAGGCAGAGCCCGTTACACTAAGAATAAGGTAAGCCATTTTATCATTTTGAATATATGACATTTCACCTACAGTCCTTTGGCGAAGAATGTCACTAAGTTGTTTGGCACCAGACACCTGGTGGATGTGGCCTGGGAAGAGTTCCCGGGGATAGAGATAGACTGCATGTCACTTTCCAGAGGGACGAGGAAGTAATTTGAGTAATTTTGTGAAAATTTTATTGTTAGGGTTAATCAACTAAATGGTAATTCACAGAGTAATGCCAGACACTTAGATGGTTATCAGTACTAAGTAGTTCACATCCTTTTCCTGATTTGTCAGAAAACTCTCATTCTCTAGACTAGTCTTGCAGGCTCTGATGTACTTTTCATGAGGATAAATGCAGTTAGAGAACATATTTTGGTCAACAGGAGCATTAGGGTAAGATTCATTATTGTCGGTAGCTCCTCTTCATATTGCCACTTCTGCCTGTCACCTGAGTCAAGGGCTCTTGGTTGGGAAATAAAGCAAGTTTCTCTTTTAATTTCATCCCCTTTTCTGTTCTGCACTGACTGGTTTGCACTACTGTTACACAGACATCCTGATGATATGCAAGTACTTGAATATAACCAATATATACCATCTTTGCTCATCAATGTTATAAATTATTTCATAAACCAAATTGAAGATTACAGTAGCAGACACAGATTTGTCATAGATTTTAATCAATCTTCAAATCATAATTACAGTACACCTAAGTACAGTACCAATTGCTTGCCCATTATATGTATATCACTTGCAAATGTGACTATTCAGAATACAACAAAGAACAAAGAAATAAAAGCAACTCCAGAGTAACCCAAAATAGATAAACTCAGAATGCTTACATTCATTACAATTAATACATAAAAGATGTGTTTTAACTCTTTTTCGAGGCCTGTTCACTTTTATATTCTGTCTTCTGTAATTTGATCAAAGTTATCTGGTTTCTAAGACCACTTTAGATTAGAAGCAGATAATTAGATAGAAGGAGAAGGACTGATAAGGGGATTGCTTTTTAATGATACTAACAGCAGTAAGAACGATAGCCATACAAGATGGCAAATGGTAAAAACTAAAATTAGAATAGGCAGACCGAAGAAACTAAAAGAATATTTATACAGGATACTACTGTGTAATAATTCATATTCATAATGGTACCTTAATTATGTAATAAAGCTTAAATGACATTTAGATATACACTGCTTGAGAAGGAAGGGAAGTTACTTAAATAAATCATCCTTAAGCTGTATACTTAGCTGCTCAGAACCTTTTTATTTTACCAATCAATTGATAGATAACTTTGAACTATGCTGAGGTGCAATTTGAATATGTATTCCCTAATTTTAGTTATCGAAGATACAAGGAGAATGTTCAAGGTGTAGCATTTTGAATGAAGATTACATAAATTATAAAACAAATAATGAGAACATTTTTAAAACCAGTGAATATTTGGCTATAGTGTTTTCGTTATTAGCATTTTGCCTCATTGTAGTAAAACTCAGGGTGTTATATGGTTGTATTTTTTCTTTTTCTTGGTTTTTTGTTTGTTTGTTTGTTTTGTTGTCGTTGTGTTTTTTTTTTTTTTTGTATTTTTATTTAGAGACAGGGTTTCTCCATATTGCCCAGGCTGGTCTTGAACTCCTGAGCTCAGGCAATCCATCTGCCTTGGCCTCCCAAAGTGCTAGGATTACAGGTGTGAGCCACCATGCCTAGCTGGTTGTATTTTTTCTATAGTTATTTTTATGCTTACATAGAAATATTATAACTTGAATATTTAATGTTTATACTTGCCTCCATTTTTTTTCAGAAAACAGATAAGTACAGCAGCTACCCAGTGTACCACACAATTTATGAGACATTTGAATTGGTAGAGAAATTTTATGACCCCACATTTAAAAAACAACTTTGTGTGGCTCAATTACGAGGAGCACTGGTATATGAGCTTGTGGATTCTAAAATCATTCCTTTCAATATTCAAGACTATGCAGAAGCTTTGAAAAACTATGCAGCAAGTATCTATAATCTATCTAAGAAACATGACCAACAATTGAAAGACCATGGAGTATCATTTGGTAAGAAATAGTTGGGCAGATATTTTACAGTCTTTAAGTTAGAGCTTTAAGATATTATCTCCTATGATGATCAATGGATATTGTTTCATCCTAGAATACATATTTGCCTTACTTATTTTGACTTCTACACAAAAACTTTAAACAAATACCTATTAAATAATCTGATTTAATCTGGCATGTATAGAATGAATCCATTATGGCTGAGTTATTACCACAAACATTGGGATGGTAAACATTTTTCCTGTATTACGGCCTTTAAAAACATTTTTACTGGCCGGGTGCAGTGGCTCACGCCTGTAATCCCAGCACTTTGGGAGGCTGAGGCGTGCAGATCACGAGGTCAGGAGATCGAGACCATTCTGGCTAAGACAGTGAAACCCCTTCTCTACTGAAAATACAAACAAGTAGCCGGGCATGGTGGTGGGCGCCTGTAGTCTCAGCTACTCGGGAGGCTGAGGCAGGAGAATAGTGTGAATCCGGGAGGGAGAGCTTGCAGTGAGCTGAGATTGCGCCACTGCACTCCAGCCTGGGCAACAGAGCAGGACTCCTTCTCAAAAAAAAAAAAAAAATTTACTGTTATAGAAACAATATTAGAAAAATGTAATATTATTTGTAAAAGATTGAGAAAGCCACAAGTTCTATTTCATATGTATTTTTAATTATTGTCAACAAAATGATTATTACTGCATATATCTTTTAGTGTTTGTCTATATGAAACATTTTTTCCATGGTTATAAGTATTCTTTCCTTTTATTAATGACTGTTTAGTGGTTGCTCTTCTGCACTGTGCATCTCCTATACAGCAAGGATGAATCATAATGTAGTGTATGTAGTAGCATTGAGGATTGAGTTTGGAAGCAGTTTGCCTGGTTCAGATACTAGCTTTACCATTTCTTCGTTGTGTGACCTTGGGAAAGTTACTTCTCTATGTGTTAGCTTTCATATAATTAAAAGATAAAAAAGGACATATCATGATTCAAAGATCATTGTGGAGATTCAGTTTGGTAATATATAGAAGCTGTGGTGGGTGGCACTTAGTGCTCATTAAATATTACCTATTATTACTGTTTTATTACAAACATTGTCTTTTATTATTCTAAGGGCACATATTTTTAGTATATACCCAAATTATCAAATATGCACTGAGTTTCTACTGTGTACCAAGTACTATGTTATTACCTGGGAGATATAAGTGTGTATAAGGCATGGTCATAGTCCTAAGAAAGCTTAAAGTCTCATGTGGGGAAGAAGGCAATATACAGATAATAGGTTACTATGGGGCTATGTTGAGAGTACTATAAAAACACAGAAAATGGGTGTGGAATAGTAACGACTTCTGAATATTATTATATAAAGGATTAGTAATCTTTACATAATATTATATACAGGATTAGTAATAACAGCAAATGCTATGGTCTAGAAAAAAATGAAGCAAATAAAATGTGTTTATATCAATACAATTGGAGTATCTCTGCAATGATGGGGGAAATAAGGAGAGATAAAACCAGAGAAATAAGCAGAGCCTACAGCAAAATGGACATTGGTAGCTCTGTGGCTATTCAGCATCTAGTTGTCTTCCTAAATACCCTGATTTCCTTTTGGTGAATGATATCAGTTTTTATAAGTCAGGGTCCAATTAAGAGACAGAAACCACACAGAGTGGAAGGGCTGTCTTTAGACAAGGTTAATTCCTCCACCTACTTACCTTCTTAGAGGCCTGGTTTGATCTGTTAATGCCTTTCCCTGTCATATTTTCAAAAATCACCATTACTATTGGTGACTATCCATTAGATTAATTATTCTTATAGCTTTTCTATTTCAAAAACAACATTTCTTCTTCCTGATGTGTCCCACTTTCTTCACAATCAAAGTACTTCATTTAGTGCCAGGCAAAAACAGTTCCTGAGAAAATGTATTAGTGTAGGAATGAAAGTATAATTGATGAATGAATGAATGAATACATAATCTACACTCCCAGTCTATAGTTTTTTACTCTCACTAGCCAATCCACTGTGCTGTCTTATGTCCTTCCTACTCTAGTAAAACTGCTCTTGCAAAAGTCGTCATTGACATGTGTCACTAAATCCCAGGACATGTTTCAGTTATCTATCTTGACTTCTGTCCTGCATTTGAAACTTAACATTCTGTTTTCAACATTCTTTTCTCATAGTTTCTATTCCATCTATTATTACATTATTCGGTTTGAACATGGCTTAAAAACAACAATTAAAACTTAAGGAAAATCTAGGACTAAAATCTAGGACTAAAATCTGGGACTAAGAAGGTTTTTAAAAATACTGAATATACTTATACTGAACGTACCACTTACTAGTGAAAGCATTTAGAGCTCAGGATTTCTATTAGGTCAAACCTAATAGAAATTAGGTAATAGAAATAGAAGTAGAAATTCTTTCCATTAGGTGTGACCTAATAGAAATCCTGAGCTATAAGTGCTTTATCTATAAAATGAATATCGTATCTCCTGATTTGCTTGCACCACAGGATTGATGCAAGCAACAAATCAATAATGTATGTTTAAAGTCCTGTGTAGAAAATATGGAAAATAATAAATACATTGTTGTAATAAAAATATACAGTCACCGCTCTATATTGGTGAGTTCTGCATCCACGTATTCAACCAACTGCAAACCAAAAATATTCAGAAAAAAAAAACCCACTAAGTTTCAAAAAAGCAAAACTTGAGTATGAATTTGTTGTGCTCTGAGCACTACATTGAATCCACATGAAGTTATATATAGGCATTGTATTAGGCATTATAAGTAATCTATTGATGACTTAAAGTATAGGGGAGGATGTGTGTAGGTAACAGGCAAATACTATGCCATTTTATATAAGGGAGTTGCTTCCATGGAATATGGTTATCTGCAGGGGATCCTGGTACCCAGGCCTCACTGATACCGAGGTATGACTGTACTGAGAACCTAATCACTTTCCTCAGAAGCATTGTGAATTAAAGAAGAGTTTGACCAGATCAAATCTGATCCTCTTTCTCAGTGTCTGGTTATATCAGTTTGTCACAGGTTGCCTGTTGAACAAGATCTTAAATGCACTATTTGAAAACAAGAATTGGTATTTTTTTTGCCCTGTAATAATTACAGAATCATATGTTATGCGTAGCTGTATCCAGTGTCTAGCATACAGTTGTCCCAATGAATGAATGAATGAATAAAAAAATGAATTCTGGGTTTCTGGTAAACTATGGATTAAGGAATTATTTGTGTCCTAGATTTTTGAAAGTCATTTCCTTTAAGAAACAATTTTACCATTTTTTGTTTTCATACAATATTACTTTGCTATATTTTCTACTAATTTTCATGGATCCGCAAGAAGACTCAGTAGAAAAATGGCTTCGACATCTATGTGGTCATATCAATCTGGAATGGGGAGGGTGGGAAAGCGAACCTCTGAAATATGAGCTAATTTCTCTTCTGCTTTTCTATTTTTAAAAAAGACTCCTTATTTTCTGCTGTGAAAAACTTCTCAGAGGCTGCTTCAGATTTTCATAAACGACTTACACAAGTTGATCTTAACAAGTAAGTTTCAAATCCCTACTTTAAAAAAAAAAACAATCTGGTTACTAGAATGAACTGTTTTCACTCATATTAGCATTAACCTCTAAATCACTGCTATTCAAATTATAGTCAGCAAATCAGCAATAGCAGTAGTACCTGGGAACTTGTTAGAAAGGCAAAATATCAGACCCCAACCAAGACACGCTGAATTAGAATTCTGCATTTTAACTACCACCCCCATCCCGCCCTTCAATGATTTATACTAACAATAAAGTTTGGGGAGTACTGCTCCAAATGGTAGACTAAAAACTCATCCCAAAGAGACAAGGGCCAAAGGGACCTGTCATTAGGAGTTTGCATGATGAAAATTCTGACTATAGCTGTAAATTCATAGCTTTATGAGTTCAAGTGCATTTGTAATATATTTTACTAGTTCTTTGTTCAGTGCTCCTGTGTACCAGTTTAGAAATTCTTTTTTCATGGATAATTTTTTTGCATTTTATTTAATTTCTTGCCACTTTCAGATTGAAAATAGTTTCAAAGTATATTCAAAGTAAATACCATGTAACAAGCATAAATTTAGCCACATATGTGTCCATGTCACATTTATTTTTTCAGATGTAATCAGAATGAACTTTGCTACTTCCCATATTGGAAGAAAGCTATTATCAGTAGTTTTAAGGGACCTCATTCTCCTTTGGATTGTAGGGGAGCCCAGGGAACTTCTTCAGCTCCCCAAAGGGATAGTCTGAGTGTGAAAAGGGATTCCCTATCCATTATGTGCATCTATGTCTTACCCTCCTTACAGACTTCTGAAACCTTTGTTCACTCTTTGTTGTCCAGCCTGTATCTGCTCCTTTCTTCTGCAGTAGAACTGAATGACTTATCAGGAATAACTTGATAGCTCACTTTGTCTACCTTTCCAGGAGGCCTGGCTATCCTTCTAGAAAGAAGTATAGAATGTCTCTGAGTCCTTTTTGATTGGTGTGTGATCTAAAAAAATATAACAAATGATTTCCCATTAGGTCTCTCTGCTGACTGTAAATATTAGAAAGATGACTCTGCTGTTGTTTGTAGCTCACCATGTAAAGCATTACTGTGTAAATATTCATTTTGTTAAAAATTGATCAATTTTAGAAATATATTTTCCCAAGCCTTGTTTTTATTTAATATTATTTTGAAGCACGATTCTGTGGTGTGGGTTATAATTATGTATATGTTCTTCTCGAAGTCCCATTGCACTGAGAATGATGAATGATCAATTGATGCTCCTGGAAAGAGCATTCATCGATCCTCTTGGTTTACCAGGAAAGCTGTTCTATAGGTAAGGAAACAACAGGCGCCAAATACATCACCGTGACCAAAACCAGCATACGTAAAGTTGGCTTTAAACTAATGCCATTAGATGGGTGAAAGGCAAATATGTACACTCTAGGGAATTTGGGTAAGATTGTACATTTAATAATAGTATAATACATATTAGAAAAATAATTGTACATTTAATAATAGTATAATACACATTAGAAAAATAAATTTCATATTGTTTATTGCTTTGCTGTGAGTGAAAATGGTAAAGGCTAGTTGAAAAAGAACTAACAAAATCTTCAAACTGCAGAATCTTAAGGGGAATTTTAGAGCTCATCTAGTTCAACCTTCTACATGAATCCTTTTTATAGAATCTCAGATAAATAGTTATCCAGTCTCAGAATCTTTTAGTGATGAGAAGCTTACTACTTCATGAGGAAGCCCATTTCACTTTATGAAAGGTCTAATTATTAGAAAGTTTTCTTCATTAAGATTTAACATCTATTTTCCTGTAATATTTTTCTCTTTGAGTTTGTTCTCTTAAAGTCAAATAAAATAAGTCTAGCTTGATTTCTGTATAATATTTTAGGTTTTTGAGATGGTTCTCAACGATGGTTAGATTTCATTTTTCGGCTTTATGATGGTGCAAAGGCAATACACATTAAGTAGAAACCATACTTCAAGTACCCATGCAACCACTCTGGTTTTCATATTCAGTGTAGTACTCAATAAATTACATGAGATATTCAACACTTCATTATAGAATAGGCTTTGCGTTAGATAATTTTGCCCAACTATAGGCTAATGTAAGTGTTCTGAGCACATTTAAGGTAGGCTAGGCCAAGGTATGATTGTTGGTAGGTTAGGTATATTAAATGCACTTTTGACTTGTGATATTTTCAGTTTATGACGGTTTTATCAGAAAACTCATCGTTAAGTCACGAAGCCTCTGTATCCTATTTTCCTATCTGTATCTCTACATCATGTTCTCTTTCAGTGTCTTGGCTGCATCCCTTTGGATGTTCTCTATTTTCTCAAGGTCCTTCTAAAACAGTGGTTCTCTGGTGGAAATTAGAAAGGTCCTAGCATTCAAAGCCAGAAAATCTATATTCTATTTCACTTGCAGATGTGTGATTTAGAGCAAGTAACTTCTAGGGTTTTCCCATCCAAATTAAGATGATGATAATTGCTACTTTAAAGGCTATTTATCATCAAATAATATGCAAAAAAGGTCTATATGTTACCTTTCTTATAAATTTTAATGATTAATATTAACATTTAGATAATTAAAAGCATAGGCTTTTAGAACCCAGCTCTGCCACATACTTCATGTGACCTGGAAAAATTTTCTCTAAGCCTCAGATCCCTCAACTACTAAGTGGAGATTATAATTGCTTTTACCTAATAGGCCTGTAGATTTAAGGTCTGTAGAAGATTTAGCTCAAGAGGGATGCACTCAATAAATGGCAGCTATTTTTATAAATAATAAGAACACAAATGTTTGTTTCTTCATTGATACAAATGAAATAGCAATCATCAATTATTTATATGAATCAAACAAAAGCTGAAAGCAATATCTAGTGTTTGTTAGTCCTCTCAGGTGTTATTAGTCTATCTTTATATATCTATTTTTTATTTATTTATAAGAAATCTATATTTGTCATTATTTTAAAAACTCAGGCTCTATAGAAGCATATAAAATAAAAAGGAGCAGTGCTTCTTCAGCATTCCCCCCTACCCCCTACACCCAGTTCTGTTATTCTCTTCAGAGAAACTCAATGTTAAGAGTTTGGTGTAAATTTTAATGCACTTATATACATGTTTATATGTATATATGCAGCTCTCTGTATCTGTGAGTTCCACATCTGTTGATTCATCAACTGCAGATAGAATATATTTGAAAAAAAAAAAATGAGTGGTTGTGTCTGTACTGATTTACAGACCTTTTTTGGGTCATTATTCCCTAAATATAGTAAACAACTATTTGCATAGCATTTACATTGTATTGGGTGCTGTAAGCAATCTAGAGCTGATTTAAAGTATCTGGGAGGACTTGTATATGTTATATGCAAATAGTAAGCCATTTTATATAAGGGAGTTGAGCGTCCTTAAATTCTGGTATCCAAAGGGGATCTTGGAACCAATCCCCCATGGATACTGAGGAATTACTGTATATATACTTACATATACATTTATATATACATATAATATTACATTTATATATAATATATATGCAAATATTTGCATAAAAATGTACACACATTATATAAACATTTTATTTACATAAACATCTATATTTACATATTATATTCATATAAATTTACATATGTAATCATTTATATTTACATGTATAAATATGTAAACCCGTTTATATTTACATAAATAATGTATGGGACCATACGTTATAATTTTATTTTTTTCCTTAAGAATGTATCTTAGGCTGGGTGAGGTGGCTCGCACTTGTAATCCCAGCGCTTTGGGAGGCTGAGACAGGAGGATCGCTTGAGGCCAGGAGCTCAAGACCAGCCTGGGTAACACAGCGAGACCGTTTCTACAAAAAATTTTTTAAAGTAGCTGGTGTGGTGGTGCATGCAATCCTAGCTACTTGAGAGGGTAAGGCAGGGGGATTGCTTAACACAGGAGCTTGATGTTACAGTGGAGCTATGATCATGCCATTGCACTCCAGCCTCCACAATCTCTAAGATTTTTTTTCATTTTTTTAGAGAAAAGACTTGACTCTTGTGAAAATATATATCCACCTCTTGAGTTTCAGATTAGGTTTTTTCCACAATTATTTACTATTATGAAAAATATTGGCATTGTATGGATGTCCTTGAGTCCTATTTGAACATTTGTTAATATCTCTATAATCAGGACCTGGGATTTCAGGGTGAAAGGGTAAACACATTTTTAAATTTGATTAGGTTACTACCAAACTGACCTCCGAAGACTACCATGTTTTTAAAAATGCACTTTGAACTACTAGCTGAATGTTAAGATTATATTCTAATGCTAATTCATATTATGTTTTAGTCTACTGCAGTAGTATGGAAATAAGTTCTTCCTTCATGATCATAAGGATTACTTTATGGATTGATATGACATATTGCATATGCACACTTTTCCCAATAACTGCTAAGAGAAATGTAGTTATAATAGCAATTCCAGCTACCCAGAATTTCTCATTTGTCTTAAAGAATTTATTTCAAAATTTTTTCCTCATCAGGCAATGTAGATCAGGTTAAAAATGATCTTGTAAATCTTATAAAACCTAAGAGTAAAAATTTTCAGTATGTATAATGGATCAATGACATTTTTAAGATCTGCTATTTCATGAACCTCAAGAATAGAGAGATTACCAAATTTGTAGTGTAATAAAATTGTTCTACCATGTAGAATTCATAGACTAAGAAAATTTGACTAATCTGATGTATAAATGTATAGCCATTATATATATGTAGGTACATTACATATGTATGTATTGTTAAAAGAAAAACGTTAGCCAAATTATATTTAACAGACTTTAATTGAGCAAAGAATGATAGACTCAGACTCCAGTGTAGCCACGTGATGGATGAAGAGTTACAGACAGAAAAAGGAAAGTGACATACAGAAAACAGAAACGAGTAACAGAAACAGCCAGATTGGTTACAGCACAGAATTTACCTTATTTGAACAGTTTGAACTGACCCCCTTTAATTGGCCAAAACTTGGTGATTGGCACAAGAGTAGACTCAGTCTGTTGACAACTCCATTTAGGTTATCGTTCACTATGTACACAGAAACCTTTAGGCTGAACTTAAAATATTTAAGGAGGCAGCTTTAAGTTAAACGATTTGAGATTCAGTAATGAATAAATCAGAAAACATTGTACATATTTTGAAATAAAATGTTAATATGGAACATATAAAACATTCATCTTAAAATTCAGAAGTATAACTAAATGTTTATTGTGAATAAGAAACATGTGTCCATTCCTGCTGCTATATCAAAATACCTGAGACTGGGTCATTTATAACAAACATAAATTTATTCCTCACAGTTCTAGGGGCTAGGAAGATCAGTGTCAGCCAATTCAATGTTTTATGAGCACCTGTCCCATACATGGCATTTTTTTTCAGGGTGTCCTCAGTTAGCAGAACAGATGGAAGGGCTAGCTAGCTTTCTTCATTCTCTTTTATAAGGGCTCTAATCCCTTAAAACTGTCACACTGGAAATTAAGTTTCAACATACGAATTTGGGGAATGAACACATTCAGACCATAGCAGCATGCTTGATAAATTTTGCAAACTTAATTATTTTTGAGTTGTGGGTAATATATCGTAACTATCACAACAAAGGCAAATAAGTAATAAATCCTTCCTTATCTACCACTGAGCTCATTTTCTATATTCTATTACTCCTCTTGTTTTTTCCCTAATGAAATTTCCACAAAAATTAATTGCTCTGTGTGGTAAGCATAATAATGGCCTCCCAAAGATCTCTCTATTTTCTAAACCCCAGAACCTTTGAATATGTTAGGTTACATGACGACGAGGAATTAAGGTGGCAGATGGATTAGTCACACTAATCAGCTGACTTAAAATAGGGACAGTATTCTGAATTATACTGGTGGTCCCAATGATGCAATCACAAGGGTCCTTAGAAGTTTTCCTGCAAGAGGCAGGCAGGAGAGAAAGTTAGGGTGATGCCATTGCGAAAAGACTCATTCTAAAATGCAGTTGCAGATTTTGATGGTGGAGTAATGTGGGAGGCCTCTAGAAGCTAGAAAAGCAAGGAAAAGGATTCTCCTCTAGTGCCTCCAGGAAGGAATGTGACCCTGATCATACCTTGATTTTAGCTCAGTGAGACTTATGTCAGACCAACTGTAAGATCATAAATTTTTTTTAAGCCACTAAGTTTGTGGTAATTTGCACAGCAGCAATATAAAATGAACACACTCTGTAATGGAATCTAAAAAGGGTTAAATAAAGCTTATTTTCTTGCAAACATCAAGTGAAATACTGTAAAAGTCTTTAAAAGCTGCAAAACATTTAATTATGAAATTCTAGAAACATTTGTGGCCAGGCATGGTGGCTCACGCCTGTAATCCCAGCACTCTGGGAGGCTGAGGCGGGTGGATTACCTGAAGTCAGGAGTTCAAGACCAGCCTGGCCAACATGGTGAAACCCCATCTCTACTAAAAATACAAAAATTAGCCAGGCATGGTGGTAGGCACTTGTAATTCCAGCTACTCGGGAGGCTGAGGCAGGAGAATTGCTTGAGCCCTGGAGGTGGAGGTTGCAATGAGCTGAGATCATGCCACTGCACTCCAGCCTGGCTGACAGAACGAGACTCTATCTCAAAAAAAAAAAAAAAATATATATATATATATATATATATATATATATATATATCATAACTCATCAGTGAATAGTTACTATGCACTGAGGGAAAGGTTGAGGAAAAAAAGATTATGAAGTGTTGACTGTATTCTCTAGTCTGCTACAGTAGTTCTTGACGCCTTTTAAAAATTCAGAAATGTTCATTGTGGAGGGTAATTAAATCATCATATACTTGAAACCTTGAGAACTAGACCAGAGTTTGAATTCTTATGGGACTAGAATAGCTATTTGAGTCCATCATTTCATAAAAGGGTATTTGAATTGCTTAAGCATTACCAATTGTCTGATCATTTCTTTTAGCTTGCTGCCTGCTTCTTATCTGAGAAAATTATGGAAAGGATTTAGTTTCAGAATCGCTAATATTTACTGAACACCTATTAAATGTCAAGCTATGCTTTTCATCCAACATTTGATTCTCACAACAATCCTTTTAGGACAGTACTTTTATCACCACCATTTTTAAGATAACAGGCACAGGGAGGTTAAATAACCAGTGCAAGGCCACAAGGCTGATAGTTGATAGTATTCTGGTAATAGTAAATATGCTACTGTTCTGATTTTTAAAAAACAGGCAGTCTCACTCTACAACCTGCTCAGTCACTACTCTATGTAGAGTCTATATTATTTCAATTATTTTACAAATCTGGGACAAGTTTAGACAACTTAGGCAATTTGCCAAAGGTCACTGAGATATTAAATGCCAGATCAGTGATTCAAAGGTTATTCGCTTCCTACATCAATTTTTTTTTTGCTATATTCTTCCTTTACAATTCTCCAGAAGAGGGTAAGTATACTAAGGAATATCTATGACTTGCATCTCTGATTTCTTGACTCATATACAGGTCAGGATACCAATGCTTATAAACAACTTAGCACATATACTGATATTAATTTAAAAAAAATCCATCTGAGGCCATATTAAGATTTGAAAACCAAGATAATAAATCCTGATGCACTTTGGTAAATCTGAATGATGGGTGTTATAGATTTGTCATTAATCATTAATACTTATATGGAGCTCTATATTGCTTCATACAGATTTACTCTAGAATAAGCTTTGGGGTTTGACTGTTGGACCTAATTCCTGATGTATTAATAAAATACATCCCTTTCTAGAAAGCAAAATTCTACATAATTATTGCGGAAAGAAGTAGCTTGATCCCTTGAGCTATTTATGTTGAAGTAGAAAAGCAACTATAAAACTTTCTTTCTAGATCAAAAGTTGAGTGTCTTTGCGGGCAACCCACATATAACTGTCTTAGCTTTGTGGAATGGACTTCATTTTCCTTGCCATTTGTGACATTTTGAAATACAGGCTTCTTTAAATACTTGCTTTTTAATGTCTAAAAAGTATTGGGAACAACTGTCATTCTTGTTTAATCTATTTTTAAAAGACAACACAAAAATAAATTATCTTTCTCAATCTCCTCTTACTGAAAACATCCATAAACTTACATGTTATCACCATATTTGTGGATGCTCACGGGCCGCTGAACAATTATTCTGCACAACTTACAAGAACCTACTTTCTTCCACCTGTTTTGGGTTCGCAACATGGTATATGATTCCTGAGATATGTCTTAGTGAATGCATATTAGCTCCTTTCCTGGCTTGAAATTATGATTCGCATAAGTATCTCAAATCAATTGTCTTCTTATAGGAACAAAAGTGAATGTCACAAGGAAACAATGTGGTCTAAACAAAAAGCATGCAAAATGTATGTATACACTTGAGTTCAATTTGCCTTGTTTTCTTCCTTTTAGGCACATCATATTTGCTCCAAGTAGCCACAACAAATATGCTGGAGAATCATTTCCTGGAATCTATGATGCTATCTTTGATATTGAAAATAAAGCCGACTCTCGTTTGGCCTGGAAAGAAGTAAGGAAACATATTTCTATTGCAGCTTTTACAATTCAAGCAGCAGCAGGAACTCTGAAAGAAGTATTATAGAAGGTCTCAAGTGGCTAGCCGTTAAAGGTGTTGCTAAAAGTCTGAGGATAAAATTCACCTTTCTGATAACTTATGAAGCCAGGGTGTTCTAAAATCTTTTCATGTCATGTTTTGATTATAGGCTTTGGTCTTTTCATCTGCAAAGCGATTTTTTTTGCTCTTTAAAAGTTAATAATTATATTAGGAAAGTGTTAATCTAATGAAGTAACTCCTGTGTGGCAGAAAGTAAAAGAAAATTCCCTAAATTATAGCAAGGAATGTGAATTCTCAGACATTGTGAGTGTGGGAATGTAAAATGGTAAAATCACTTTTGAAAACAGTTTGACAGTTTCCTATAAACATACACTTTTACTTTAGGACTCCAGAATTCCACTTCTAGTTATTTATTCAAGAGAAGGAAAAACAATGATCACAGCAATACTTGTATGCATGTTCATTGCAACTTAAAAGCGTAAAAACCCCAAATGTCCATCCACAGATGAATGGATAAACTGTGGTATATCCACAATAGACTACTTACTACTCAGCAATAAAAATGAAGTAACTTTCAATAAATGCAATATTATTGGCAGACATTGTTGAAGAAAAAAAGCCAGACAAACAACTACATAGAATATGCTTCTATTTAGATGAAGTGGCAAACTAATCCGTAGTGTTAAAAATTAGATTAGTGATTGCCTGGGCAAGTGGCAGGTTGGGGAGGATGGCTGCAAAGAAGTATGAGGAAACTTTCTCCAATAGATGAGAATTTTCCATATCTTGATCTGAGTGGTAAATTGTAAACTTAAAATGTATATATAATTTATCATATGAAAATTAAGCCTCAATAAGTGTGATTACAAAAAACAAGTCTGGCAAGGAAACCAGAATCATATACCTTCTCTTGTGAAATCACCATGAAATGTGAATGGTCAGGAAAAAGCCAGTAATATTCATACATTTAATAATTTCAGCTCTACTGAATAAACCTAAGTCTGATGGGTGATGAAAATAGCTACTACAATCTTCATATTCTAACTCCTATAAAGACTGTAGGTCAGAATCTGCAAACTTTTATGCAGATCCCAGTGACTCAATTACATGTTCAACTATGATTAAAGCTTCAATAAACTTGGTTGTTCATCTACTTCACCAAAATGAGTTAAGAATTAAAAATCAGAAAAGCCTTCATAGGCAAGCACAATAACTAAAATAAGAAATGACAGCTCAAAGCTTAACTACAAGGAAAAACTACTCATTACTCTTGCTCCCAGGCCAACAATACAATTTAACTTAAAACAGTGGGGGCATTTAGTTTAGGGGCATTTTCTATACATCTCAGCATTACTAAAGGGTATTTCACTGATCCCCCACAATAAAGTAAGTTGCAAGTATAGCAATGACTCTGTCATCAAGGTAACTTTTAAATATGTGCCATTCCTTCTGCTTAAAGAGGCAATAAGGTGTGCTATTTATGAAGTATAAATAAATATACACAATTAAGATTTTTGTAAAAGTTTTTCTCAAATCTAGGGAGTTAACTTCACTACCACGCTACACTACCAAAGTATAACACTTTAACTTTTGCCTTGAAACATTGTGTTATAGAAAAAATACTGCATTAAGACCCATGAATCATACTATCTACTACCCAACTGAGTAGATCACTACATATCTCTGGGCATCAGTTCCCTCCAACTCTATCATTTCTAAAGGAGACAAAGCACAAAGGTTTAGAAATCTCTTGGGTCTTCTTCCTACCGGTAGTTTTCCTGAAGACAAATGCGAGCTGCCAAAACAGGATATGTGGTCTGAAATACGAGTTTGGGGTAAAATAGTAATCATTGCAATTTAATTTTTCCTTTAATTCTTAATTTTTTTTATCATTTTTAATCAATATCTGATTGTTAGCAACAGAACAAGTGATTGTGTGGCATGCACTATAATCAATTCAGGATATTGAATATAGGATATGTGTTATCACATTTATAGGGCATATGTTTGAACTTTTTAAAAAAAATTTTCCCCCTAAGCATTTGAGATCAGCTGAATTAAGCTGCTAATCATTATTCCCCTTTGATCTCATTCCTTGGTCCAATCCTGAGAGAGATACTATTCCTCTTAAGGATACTTAGGAAATAATGACACGGAAATATTTTGCTTGTCACAGTATATTGCCTGTTTTAAGACCTACTTTAAAATCAAATAAGCCATAAATTCTTATTATAATGCCATACTTTTAATCATTTAACCTAAATATGTTTAATCAGAGGTTGTCTAATATAAAAACTAGTAAGCAAAAAGCATGTGAAATGTATATACTTTAACCAAGAAATTCTAAAAATTGGTTTCTATAGAGAAAACTGGACAGAATGACAATGTGTGTGACACAAGGGTGTTTACCACAGCATTTTTTTATCATAGTAAAAAATAGTAAAAAAAAAAAAAACCACAAGCTAAATATCACTGGAGAATTGATATTGTAATATAAAAATGATCATAAAATGATTATATGTACATTTTTCACTTATATAGTAAGTTGTCCATGACTTACTGGTTAAAAAAAGTGATAAAACTAAATATATGAATATCAAACAAAATACCAACAGTGCTTGTGCATTTCGGTGGTAGACTTTTATGTGACTTGTACTCTGTACTGAATTGCTAAAATTTTTTACATCAGAGTATATTCCCTTTTATAAGGGATAAAATAATATAATAAAAACTACCCTTTTCATTTTGAACAGACAAAAGTACAGAGTTCTGGGATACAATACAGTTCACAAATAGTAATCCTATTTTGTACCCTTGAAATTTATTAGTTTATTCTGAGGATACACATAACATTTATATATGCACATATGAGCCATCTTAATATTTCCATTTAGTTCAGAATTTCAAAAATACCAATCGATCCTTGAACTTTCAAGTATAGAAATGAGTTTAGGGTAAAATAGTAACCTTTGAAATAATTACAGTACTGTATGAGATTTGTCTTTTTCTTTAATTGCTTTTTAACTTCATGAACTCATTTGATTTTTTCTTTTTAATTTTTATTCATCTACTTTTTCCAATCTCCAATGTGATTAAATTCAGAAGAACAGTATCTTTCAAATAAATGATGCAAAACTTCCTTTCACATCATCTCACGTCCTTTCCCCCTTTGTATTAGTAATGATACTATCTATAGCCAGAAAGATCTTCCTAAAGGTGATCATGCTATGTGCTATGAAAAAACCCTTCAATGGGGACCTCCACTATCAAAATGATGTGGTAGTACTGGCAATCGCTCCCAGGTGCAGTAACTAGGAAAAAATGGATCAAATGCAAAATACATTACAGATATGAAAGAGCTGTGGAAGCACTTAAGACTAGATGTACTAAAAGTCTTTGAGTCTTTTCTAGATAGCTGAGACTACCAACTGTTTTCTTTCCTGGGATCATTTGCCAATTCTAGGCAAGGACTAAAGATCAGGCTTTGTGTGGACTAAAGCACTTTACTGGGGAAAATCAGCAGGACTTTTACTGACTGCATGATCTATCATGATGTACTAGAATCTAGAGGAGCCCTAAACCCAATACTGAGTGAGACTAGAGCTTAGGGGCTAGGCAAACAAGTTTTCTGAACAGGCCAATACCACCTCTCAATGCCAGCCTTCTTCATATCCTATTCTTTCTCCCTTCCCCTCTCTTGTATTTATCTGGCCACTTCCTATCCTTTTTTTACCCCCTCAGGACTCTGCTATTTATCCTTCATGAAATCCATCCATAAAATCTACCAAATATGCACCACAGAAACTTTCTACAGGCTTATCTTTGGCATAATTTTTATTTAACAACCTATTTTCCTTGTTGTATCCTTTCTTGGAAGCGGAGTCTGTTTAGTTATCTCCAGCACATAGGAAGTGACCTGAGTGCTGAATAAAACGAAATAATTAAGCCATGGAATCGCTACGTTAAAGATGCTTACAAACTTTTATCTTATTATCAATAAAATCTATAAATTTTATGCCTATCAACTCAGAACAATTCACTGGGAGGAGAAAAACTATTAAAAAGCCTAACTTCAAATGAACTCAAACTTTCCTGCCAAATCATAAATATGAAAAGTAGATCACCCATGTATGCTAGAGGATCTCTCTGGGAGAAGTGTCCTACAATTTATAACATTTTACAAGGAGTTAAATCCATTAAAACTTCAAAAACTTTTAGATTGTCTTTCTCCTGTAATGTGGTATCTTCCCTAACTTGCTAAAACTGAGAACCCAGCTAGCTTTACATAATTGAAATGATTGAATTTGTTTGCCTAATACACTAATATTTGATTTTAATGAATTCTCTCACTCCCACAAAGTGTCTTATGTTAGCTGCCTTCATACCTGGCCTTTTAATCACCCACATCTAAGAATACCGAGATGCAAAAATTGCTCAGAGTCCAGATGATGATAAGGCTAAGGTTATTTCTAGGCACACGCATTTAGAACAAACTGCCTGCAAGGGACAAATTTACCGCCACGGGCCTTTTACTTTGACTCGGTCTTACAGCTGCAGAATCCATCCCTAATTTTTGTCAACTGCCCATTGGCCTTTTAGAGGTTCTTAGTAAGAAAATCAATGGCTCAACTAACTATTGCGAAAACTGAAAGCACATTATCTTCTCATGGTAATTTAGTCAATATTAGGAAAAAAAAGGAATAAGCACTAATAAGCAAATTTAGATTCTGGGTTTTATGTGGTGACTTAGATGTCTTCAGTTTCATGGTTAAGAGTGTAAGGACTTTGGAATCAGTTTCTAATTTTAAAATTAAATTTCACCATTTGCTATCTATGTGAGCCTGGAGGCAAGTTATGCACCTTTGCCTACATTTCTCCATCTGTAAAATACAGGTTATACTGTAAATAATCACGGTGATGTTCTGAAGAGAAAAGCTATTGTAAGCGCTTAGCAAAGTGTTTGGCACATTCTAATTATGCAACAAAAGCTATCATGTCCACAGCTTCACGTTACCTCTTGTAACTAACACTTCCTAAATTCCTATGGCTAAATTACACATTTCTACTCAAGTGAATTAAGTCCTGGATTAGACACCTACTTTCCCTGAAGGTTTTAAAATTATCTTCAGATTCTGGCTTTCATTTGTCTTCCCAATGGCTTTCTGTTCCCTTAAATTTGTCCTCCATCTCTGCCCCCAATTATTCAGCTCTTTCCTACAGAGGATTTTAAGTAGCTTAACTGGGGGTATGGTAGAAAGGGGACTTGAAGGAATCTTTAAGGCATCAAAAATAGTCTAAGTTGGCCTCAAATATGAACTGAGTAGTCTGGGCTCAATCTGTTACTAAAATTCAACTTGCTTTAGTAGGAAGCCTTCGAAGGTTTACATAAAATTATAATGATCCCATTTATTACTATCAGCCTAAACCATTTAGAACTTGTGGATTTTCTTGACACAATTTCCACATTTTTCTGTACCTTAAGAATGTATCATGCCTAGTTTTATCAATCATGTTTTATCACTGATACTAACAGAATCAAGGGTCTGTGGTAGATTTATTTTGCTTTTGCCCATCCAGCCTTCCTTGCCCATTCTGGAAAAAGAATGTTTTCATAAGGGGACCCATTACAGATGGTTTGGGTGGCACACTGAATATTTAGCAGGTGAGCCTAAATACTCCTTTATTGGATTTACTTATTCCCATGCTTGTGTACTCCTACTTAAATCATAATCAAAAGCAGGGATTACCAGTTTTTTGAATTAAAACAAGATGCCCTCAAAGTTCAGAGTGCTATGAATGTTGCATCCTCAAAGTTAGCTAGTGAATTTACATTACTGCCTATTATGACTCTAAATCCTGAGAGCCAGACAAGGCCTATGCGCCTCAGATCTTACCAATAGCCTGGAGTACTTCTTGAGGATTTGTAAACATTCCTTGGACTCAGCAGTCCCTTGAGAAAATAATTTCCTCCAAAACCTGTGTCTATATTCTCTATCTTGTTTAAGCTCTCCCTCCATTCCCAAACCTAGGAATTATCCTAAATTTTCATCTAGACCCTAATTCAAGATCCTCAGTCTCTCTTCTCTTCGTACTGCTTCTGCTGTATTTCATGCCCTCATCCTAACTGGTCTGTCTCTACACCAACTCTAACTGTTCCCTTCTATCAAAGCTAAACTTGTTGCTGTTTTACTGGATGTTTTATCTAACACAGAGGTAAGAATTATTATTTACAAGCTACATATCACTATCAAAATGGCAATGAAAACTTTTGTGCTTTTTGCAGTAAGGATTCTGAAACTTCTTTGGAGGCTGTTAAGAAAAACTAGAGACCCTAAGAGTCATCAAATCACAAGTGATAAATTGGCTATTATATCCAAAACCATCCAGGCAAAATTAATACATTTTATAACTTTACTAACACAACAAAAAAATTGTTCCTGGTTACCAAACACATTAAGAGTTTTCCATGCTATATGCCCATGTCATATAAAGCCTATTCATTCAACTGACAGAAGCAGCACAGAATAGTGGTTAAGATCATAGCATGGAACAACACAGAGGCAGGCTGCATGAGTTTGAAATCTTTATACCACAACTCATTAGTCTGAACTCTGGGTAAGCTACTTAACCAATATCATAAAGTCAGTTTCCTCATCTGTAATATAAGAATAAAAAAACCCACCTCATAGCGTGGTAAGGAAGATTAACAAGTTAATCATAGAAATAAAATCTGAATAAATATGAAACTGCAAAATAAAATAAGCAAAATGAAGAAAAGGATCAGGTGTTTAAAAATATTAATACACCCATCTAACCTCTTTACTGAACGAGGGGAAAGTGCCTCAAGTTCAAGGTTTCCCTTTTCCAGACTCAATCACTAATCTTACTTTTATTAGCAAAGTTTTTAAAAAAGAATTTAAACATTTAAACAGCATCTCTGCCTAATCAAAAAGGAATGGCAAATTGAATTATTTTGACACATAATCTTTAAGCAACATAAAAATGTTTAAGGCTGGAAGTTGTATTTATTTTCAGTGGACATTAAAGGTGACCCACTAAAGGGAAAAACTAAGAAAAGTCATTGAGTTTTTAGTGAAAACATGGTCTTCAGAAAAACTGTTCTTAAAGATATTCTTCACAATGAAGAATTCTGTTAAAAAGTTAAAATCAAAGAATATACAGAAGAAAACCTCTGCAAGCCTGGTATTTTAGAGATAGTGCTTTATGTATAAAGCCATAGGCATATACGTAACTAAAGAAGGCAAGCCATCCAACAACACCAGATTGATTTAAGTTGTAAGATACTTGGGCAGTAGGGAAGCAGTCAGGGATAATTAACAACAACAAAAAAAACCTATCAAACAATCAAAACAAATGAAACAGAAAAACCTATTAACAAAACCTAAAGACAAGGTGGGCTTGATAGCTTGCATTTCAAAACTGAGGCCATGGAATTATGACACTGGTGAAAACAAAATAAATAACAAATATGAATGCCAGGTCAAAATAATTTGCCATAAAAGATGAACAACAACAAAAAACCCTGTTAATGTTCAAATAGATAATTTAAAAGTACCTGACTGCTAAAAAAAATAATTTACAGAGTACATACCCATATATCCTAAAAGGGACACCAGCCCTCATAAATGAGCTTTTAAGAGTTTACTTACTGTGAGTATATGCATGACATAAATTTTCAGGCTGAGGAATAACTGATAAAAAAAAAAATAGGGAGTTTGGAGAGGGGAAATAACTCAAAGTCCCTTTAAAATATTTGCAATAACTCTTTAAGTTTCTCTACACTTTGATGGTTGAATAATTTTCTGAAGAAAATTCTTAAATCCTTGCATAAAATATAAATTAAAGTAAAATCATTACAGTCCTTTGCCAGTATAGTTACACCAAGAAGTTACATCTTCAACCTATAAACATTTGTTGATTCCTAATCCTATCTTAATTGTTTATAAATTACTGGCTTAAATTATTACCAAAAAAGTAGGACAAGTCTTAAAACCTTGAAGAATTCCACTAAAAACAGATAGTAAAAATAAAATGTTCTACTTTAGTTAATAGTATTATACAAAGGTTAATTTCTTAAGTTTTATAAATGTTCTGTGATAATATAAGATTTTAACATTAAGATTAATATAAGACATAACTGTTGTATTATATTTTTACAACTTTTCTGTAAACCTAAAACTAGGTCAAAGAGGTTAAAAAAAGGCTCAGTTTACTAGGATCTTACTTCCTTTATACTAGTAAACGTGCTATGAAAGAAAAATAGCATTTTAGGTTTCCCATCTTTAGTTACCAAGTATATATATAATATATCTAACTTTGCTTTGCTATAGTAATTATTTTTAATGCTAAAAAAGACAAAGCAAATTTCTAGAGAAACAAATCAATAAGCACTTTTTATTAACTTTTTTGACAAACCGATAGTAAAACATATGCTACCTAATGATAACTGTGTCCCTTTATGTATAAGTCTAAGAGAAATATTCGGATTTTTATCTGGACAAGAAATTCAAAGGCTCCTTAAGAAGATAGGAAATACCATGGTCATTAATGTAACCAGACAACATACAGTATGTGTGTGTGTGTGTAAATGTTTTGATCAATGTAACTAATCTGAGGTTACAATAACTCACTGCTTCAAATAATATTTCAATTACATGTAACAGATTAAGATACTGTTTAGGGGAAAACAGCCTCAGAAGGAAGTATGAACAAAAAGGGATATTAATCATTACCTTTAATCAAACTAAGTATCAACCTTTCCCCCAACCCATAAAGACTTCATGTCTCTAAATGGTTCCTAAATCATGGAAGATAACTTGAAAAAGTTTAAATACATCTCCAGGTATCAGATGCTTATGTACTCCATGTGGGTCCAACTTTCACTGCCCAGAGTTTCTTGTCATGGTAATGTAACATCATGAAAATCTGGTTGCCAGATCTTTATGTTTTTATTTGTAACAGAGCTAAACCTTTTAACAATTATATTAACTACAACTAAGTTATTTGCTAATGGTAGTAGAATGATATATATGCTTTATTAAACGAAAATAGTACTTCTGCAAATTTTTCTTTGTGAATTCCGTAAATACCAAGGAAAAGACTCAAGGGGTTTGGGAAATAAACCCCTTTTAATTTTAAATCTACGTAAGTTTAATTTATTCCCAAACTTTCTAAGTTCTTCCAGAGTTCTGGCCTTCAGAATATTTCCTAATTTTTCTTCTTGAGTTCTGCAGTAACTCAAAACCTATCCAAACGATCTAATTCTGTGTTACCTATATTTAATATAAATAAAGTACAATATATAATCAACACTGTATCACTAGAATTGTGAAGCTTTTCATGACTTTAAAAAAAAAAAAACTCCAAAACAATTAAGCTATTTTATTTAACAGGTAATAGTCATAAAGCAACTCCATATATTTAGTTTTCTGATATCCTAATGTATTTCCACAAACCTTTTAAGTCTACAATTTTATATAGTTTTCCATCAGGGAGGCAAGATATATATAATTTCTTTTTATATTTAACTAAAGGTTTTAAGAGGGCTTAGTCTCTAAATCAGTAACAATTAGTCATAACACCATACAAACACATTTAAATATTCAGGAAAGAGGTTTTTAAGATTATTGCTTAGTCTTATAAAATGGTGAATTTTAACCAAATTGATACCTCTGTAATCTTATTTATGTTTCCTATACTCTTACATCATACTGCTTGGCAAGTAATGTAAGTTTTGACATAATGTAAAAATTCAAGTAGTTGTAAACAAATTCTAATTTGTTAAACAATTCATATATTCCCCTTTACTTACTATACTACCTCAGAATTAATCCTCCTTAAAAAAGTAATCATCCCACATAGAAAAAACTGCAGAGCTTCATCTCTTCCTTAAATATTTTCAAGTACTGTAAGAACACAAATCCATGAAAAAACTGATTAAAATTTGACATTTCATCTTGCTTTACTAATTGTGGAATAATACAAAGACATAAAAAAAAGTTCCTTAATATTTCTTTGCTTAACAGAGAAATACAAAGAAATACTGCAATTATGGTTATGGGCTATTTTCCAGCCTCTTCAAGTATAGGACACAACTATGGTTCCTACCAGTAGGGAGAAATGAATAATCAATCTTACATAACACAAAAGAAAGATGAGAGGCACAAAAAGACAAACTGACTTTGGCTTTTAAGAACCTAATGTTTCCAAAAAAAAAAAAAAAAAAAAAAAAAGAACCTAATGTTAACCCTGAAATGCCACATTCAGTAACACAACAACAAAACAAAAGATTACAGCAGCAAGCCACCACTTCACACAGTATTAAAAATTCTGAAATAACGTAATAGCCTTCCTCCCATCTCCCACTCAATCTGTTGTGTTGTCTTTTTGTTTTTCCTGCTTTTTAGCTGCAGGCAGTTCAAGGCTTGCCCACTGCATTGGTTCAGCTTTTCTCATAGTGATTTCAATCTTTGTTGCAGTCATAGTTACATAACTTCGCTTTACATCAATCACCTGTAACATATCAAAGAGAATTACAGGAAACCTCAGTGGCTTTATTAGTCTCAGAGGAAAACATCAGACTTGCTTATGCCAACAATCCCAAATCCAAGCTTCTAAAGGCCTCTTTTATATCTAGACTTCGGTAGGATACACTGTTAAGTTATGTATCTATACTTTGCATCGATGTTTACTAAAGAACTGTCTTTTATTCTACAAATGATCTCAAGTTATCAGAAAATTCTTACAAATTTGTAATACTTACACCCCATAATTTCACATTTTGATCAAATTCCTTCTCTCCTTCAAATACAATATGCACATTTAACTGAAAAAGATATACATAGTTAATTGATCAAATTCAAACTGAAGATTTACGGTATCAAACACTGATTATAAAAATAAGACTGACAAAAATGAATTAAGCTATTTTAAGAAACTGCCAATACTGTATTGTTTCATATGAGAAAAGCCACTGACAAAAAAGAATAACTGGCTTCAAGTTTCATATTGAGAACTAAGTACTATATTACTTGATAAATCCACTACAGTATCTCTAGAATGGTTCAGCAGTAACTCTATTATGCAGAAATTTTCATTTAAAATAGTTTCATAGAAGTAATTTAATTTTTTTTAATGGGAGTCATTATAAAATCTTACCCCAAAATCAGCTGAGATATAAACAATACTTTAAAATACAGTAACATAAAGAATGATGTATAGAAAAGAACTTTTACTCAAAATTATAAGATGTACTTACCAATGTGCTATTTGCTTCTACTCGGCTAAGTTCTGGAACTGAGTTTTTAGCATATACTGAAATGGTAACTTCACCTCCAGTCTGATGCCAGTCATGTCTACATGGAACAACTTTTTTCCCCTGTAATGTAAGAGAAACTCTGTAAGTTAAAAAAAAAAGTGCCACATAATTAATTTCTTAAAAAGAGGAATTTGACCCATCTGAGAAAAAACTACCATGCACAACTAAGCACTTAATGTTTAAGGGCAAAAAACTTCCATATTTCCCAAGAGGCTTAAACAAGAAAATATCATGTTACAAAGATTCTTCATAAATTTTATGATTTCAGAACACACTTATTCCTTCCCTTTGTGTTTTTCTTTCAGGGCCATAATACTGATACACATTTAAAAAGACAATTTAAGAACTCCTACTAAATTTAATCCAATTTTAACATTCTGTAACCTACTAAGTACTGTCATCAAAACATTCTTTGAAGACTGAAATGAAAGACATTTGTTTACTAGGATAAATCAGACAACACCTTAACCTCATGCACTAGAAACCTTATTTATTTTCTACAAATCAGAATCTAAGAAAAAAAAAAATCTGACCAGTTATTACTTTCTTCCCATTTTAATAAAGAACAAATGATTTTTGGATTTTCTGATTATGAAAATAATCCTTACATACCAGTAGTATACTATACTGCCCTAACAGTATTTTTTTTTAATAGAGGCAAATGATGATTTGTTGTATAAATGAGAACAATTTAGTTACATAATTCAGGAAACTCTGAGACACTACTGTTGTAAAAGGTACTATTTTCGTTTTGATAAAATTACATTAACTAAATTTAAATTATATATATCACTCACATTTTTCCCCTTAAGCTACTAGCTTACTTAATACTTGATAACTGCACACATTAAAAAACAAGAGAAATTACATCATTTTATCTAGGATTATACTCCCAAACTTAACATAATGGAAAACATTTTATTTTTTCAAACTAAAATTTTCAAACTTTTGGACTATAAAAAATATAGATAATCTCACTTTTTATTTAAAAACATTTCTGATAGTTTTGTGATAGATGAATTTTTATAACTTCAGGGTATTTTTATAATATCCAACCACGTGTTATTAAAAAGCAGCAACCAGGGCCAGGCACGGTGGCTCACACCTATAATCCCAGCACTTTTGGAGGTCGAGGTGGGTGGATCCCGAGGTCAGGAGTCCAAGACCAGCCTAGCCAAGACGGTGAAAACCCGTTTCTATTAAAAATACAAAAATTAGCTGGGCGTGGTGGTACGCACCTGTAGTCCCAGCTACTAGGGAGGCTGAGGCAGAACTGCTTGAACCCGGGAGGTAGAGGTTGCAGTGAGCCTGCATTGCACATCTGGGCGACAGAGCGAGCCTCTGTCTCAAGAAAAAAAAAAAAGTGGGGGAGGGGCAGCAACTACAGAAGACTTAAATATTGAAATCTCTAAATTAATTTGAAAATTTAATACATTATAAAATACATTAACAATAGCTAACAGACAAAAACTTATTGAGCACTAAGTTGCTCATCCTCTTACAATTTAATGGGGTTTTGGGAAATTATTTGCACAGCCCCCAAGTCTTTTTAAAAAGCTGTCCAGGGAAGTAGGAAATGATGCTTCCCCCCTCCTTTTCATAAATATCCCATTAGCAAGCAGAGGCATTCAAAAGAATTCCACTGAAACAAGACTGCAATCCTCCCCTCTGGCCACTAGATGGAGGGTTTGTGCATCTGTAAATGATTGAAGTTTTAAGTGGCCAAAAGAATAATAAGAGATCTAAACATTTAACATCATCAAATTCATAGAAAAGTAATTTTTAAAAAACGAAAAGTAGGAAGAGGCCATAGAGCTAATTTTATTAATTAAAAAAGACAAAAATTATTCAATTTTGTCAGGCTTAAGTATTTCACAAAACCTCACATGCTTGCATCAAAACAGACAATGGCTATTTTGCTCAAAAGGCAGTGCACTGGCAGCTTGACTCAGATTCATTTTATTTCATAGTCATATCAAAGGTCTATGGTGCAAAAAAGAAAACTTTTTTTTAAATCTAAAGACAGAATAATTTCAAATCTTTAAAAAATGACTCAGATGAATATAAACCCAGTGTGCTATAGAGTTACTTACAGCATCTTTTTTAGTCCACATGTGTTTCCCTTTCGTACAGCCCTCTTGGGCTAAGAATGTATTAAAATCAGAGGTTTTTCTTCTACAACAGCTCCAGTATTTCATCCTTTAAATTATCACAGAAAAACTTCAGAAATAAAATCTCACAACCAATTAAATCCAGAAGTATTTGAGGGATAACTCTGATTTTTAAGAAGCCAGTAAGTGTACAACTCTAGTATTTTACAAGTGTCTAAGTTACTAAACAGCTAAAAATGAATGTACAGTACATCAGGAAGAATGTGGAAACAGAGTGGAAGATTTTTACACAGTGCTGCATTTCTATAAACTAGAGCATAATACAGAAGAGAGGCTCTCGACTGCAGGATGCAGAAAAGTATGGGTCTTCTTGGGATAATGGTGTCTTAGTGCCCCAGGGCCCAAAATCCTAAATGCCCTGCAATGTGTAGGACAGTCCTTCAAACAAAACATTTAGCCCAAATAGCATCACTTTTAAACACAGGATATAAAGAAAAACAGGCGGTTTATATCACAATGACCACTTAAGAACTGTAACCTTGTTTCTGTTTTCTCATATATAAACACACAACATACAAACCGCTGTGTTTGTGTAGGCTATTGTGAAGATGTTAATGACAATGTAAGTAAAATGTCTAATAACACTGCATGGCAAACAATGTTTAAAGACAGAAAGGTTTAACTTTCTAAATTCTACCATAAACTATTTTAATAAGTCATGCATAAGTTACCCCTCATGGAAAATAGGTACTCCAGAATGATACACACAGACTTCTTCTAGACTCTCTAGACCCCGATATGTCTAAAAAAGAAACAAAGAGAAAAAAAATTAGCTGCATATCTCACAGTTACATCTCATACATATTTGCAGTACTGGTGACCTCTACGAACTTTGCAAAATACTTAAATGACAATTACCTAGAAAATTCATAAATCCATCCCACGCCATTCTGTTAAAAAATGAAAAATGATTCCCTTTTGGACTTGGTTAAGTTTTAGGTCCCTGTGAGAAAGTCATATTAAGATGCTTTCAGCCTTTTGAGTATGAGATCCCATCCAATCATATTCAAGTACTTACTTAGTTACTAATTTAGAAAACAATGTTGAAACCAAGGGATTAATACTCTCAACAGAAATATAGTTACAGCATGACTTATGTGTACAGTAAACTCCATGTAAGTATTGTCAAATAATATGAGAAATCTAATAAGCAATTCTGGAAGTTCTAGAGTGATGGTGATTTCTTATCCCTATAAAGGGTAAAATGAGCTGCAGACCTATATATATATCCAGGGTTTGTCTGGAAGATCCGGGCCCCATTGCTGCTGTAGATGGAGGCTCTACAGATGAATTCACAAAAAATTATGTTAATAAAACATGGATGTAGCCAGTAGTATATTTTCTATTTTTGTATTTATAGCACTACCTACAAACAGAAAATAAAATTCTGTGTTTATCTTTTATAAATCCAAAGTACAGTATTAGATGTGTATTTCTCCTTAAGATATTTCATAAGAACATAAAACTCAGTATGTTAGCATCTACTAAACTTAATGCTATCCCCACAGTCTATTCTTTTCCCCATATTATTTGATGGCACCGTACAGACTCAGTTTCTCAAAGCAAAATCCATTAGTTCCTCTTCAGCATCTCCTCTCCCTCCACCCATAAGTAGTCTATAATGAAATCTCATCAATTTGACTTGAATATATTAATTTGTTTATCTTCCTCATAAGCTAGCAGATTTTAAGCAATCAGACTATACTAATAGGTTTCTACTATTTCTCAGTCTTCGATTTCTATTTTATACTAATTATCAAATTACTATCACCCTTTTGTTTAAAGTTCTTTAATTACATCCATGTCACACCTTATACAATAATAAGTTCCAGGTCATTTACATATTTAAACGTGCCTCCATATGAGAAAACATTCACAGCCCTGAAGTAAGCAACGATTTCTTAAATAGAATATGGAAAGCACTAGTCATAAAGAAAATGATGGACAAATTGGATTTTGTTAAAATTAAAAAGCCTGTGTTTATCAAAGTCGTCATTAAGACAGTAAAAAAGCATAGAATTTCTGATAAGAGTCACAGCTAAAATATATAAAGAATTCTTACAAATTGGCAAGCAAGAGACATTAGAGGTAGGTAAAAAATTCTGCACACTTCACAAGAGGATATACAAATGGCTAATAAACATACATAAAAGTCATCACTAGGGAAGTACAAATCAAAACCATGATGAAAACACTATATACACACTAGAATAGTTAAAATACAAAAAAAAAAAAAAACTCGTATAACAAAATGTTAACAAACTGTAGGACAAGTTGAACCAGCCTCACATACTGCTGGTAGAAATGTAAAGAAATACAACCACCTTGGAAGACTACGTGGAAATATCTGTTAATGCTAAAGATATACAGGTGGGCATACCTAATCCAAAATCTCAAATGCTCCAAAATCTGTTAACTTTTTGAGAGCCAACATGACAGTTAAAGAAAATGCTCATTGGAGCATTTCAGATTAGGGATGATGAACTAACTGATAAGTATAATGCACATATGCCAAAATTTAAAAAAAAAATCCAAAATACTAGAAATAGAAATGTGTATATGTGTCACAAAAGTCATGCACAAGAATGTTCATAATAGGCCGGGCGCAGTGGCTTCATGCCTGTAATCCCAGCACTTTGGGAGGCCGAGGCAGGTGGATCACCTGAGGTTCAGAGTTTGAGACCAGCCTGGCCAACATGGTGAAACCTTGTCTCTAGTAAAAATACAAGAATTAGTCAGGCATGGTGGTGGGCGCCTGTAAACCCAGCTACTCAGGAGGCTGAAACAGAAGACTCGCTTGAACCCGGGAGGCGGAGGTTGCAGTGAGCCGAGAGCCTACCATTGCACTACAGGGTGGGTTACAAGAGTGAAACTCCATCTCAGAAAGAATGTTCATAATAGCATTATTAAAAAGTTTTTTAAAATTAAAGGACAATATAAAGTAGAAATTATTTGTGGCACATTCAAATAATGACATACCTTAAATAAAAAAACAAAACTAAAGCTACATGCAACAAAGACAAATAAAACAAGCATTATTATGCAGAAGATGACAAACACAAGTACATATTCTACGGTTATTTTTACATTAAACTCAGAAACAGAAAAAACCTATGTTGACTGACAGAAAAACATTTGAGAGAGATAATGAATGAGAAAACACATAAGGAGTGCTCTGCATTGCTGGTGTGTTCAACTTTGTGAAAATCCCTTGAGCTATAAATTTATATTTGTATATCCTTTAACAAACTTCAATGTTATATTTCAATGAAAAAGACTAAAATATTCTTCAATTTCAATGGCCTTCACAATCTAACGTACAATCTAACTTCCCTGCACCACTAAACCCTTTTAGGATCTGGCCAGGTCTACTTATCTCTATTAATTTCAATTCCACAGCAGCAAATTTGTATTTTCTCTATACTTCTGCTATTACTTACGCTTGAAATACCCTTTCTCTGTTTTCCCTGTCATTCACTTTTCAAAACGCATCTGATACCTTCTCCTTGATCTTCCTCTATTACCCTACCATTTGCATTGCCTTCCCCAATCCAGTAATTACGGACTCCCTTTTATCTACTACTTCTACCTCATATACATGTAAATACAATTGTATCTCCATTCCTTAAGTGATCTAAAATTTAACATGGGGAAAAAGTATAAACCTGCCCCCACCCCATTTTCACCTTGTTGGTTAATGGTGTCACCAATCACCCAGATGCTTGAATTCCCTTCACATCGAATCCATTAGCAAATCCTGCTAATACAGGCAGATGCTCCTTTGTTTACAATGTGGTTATAGCCTGATAATACCATTGTTAAGTCAAAAAAAATCTTAAGTTACACCACGGTAAGTTCGGAACCATCTGTACTTTCTGTACTTTCAAATTTTATCATTCATTCTACACACACTGTTCTAAGCATTCAAGATACAACAAAGAACATCAAAAATCCCTATCCTCGCAACTTTTAGTCAGGGGGGTTAGATGGTATAGCTCATAAGCAAAATAAGTATACAAAATAAGTAATATACAGTGATAAGAGCGATGGAGAAAAAAGGAGAGGGAGAAGAAATGTTGGAAGATATGCAAGTTTTATATCAAGTAGCAAGAGGCAGGAAAATGCCTTACTGGTATGTTTGACCGCATCCCACATTTAATCACTTCTCAACAAACTACTCTCCAATCCCACTGTCTGGTCTTCCACAATAGCACCCTAGCTAGTTTCTCTTCTTCCACTTCTGCTGCATCACCACATATTTACCATTCACCAGTCACAGAATCTTTTTAAAACCCTTCCCTAAAGCAAGTAATAGTTTCTCGTAATACTTAGAATAAAGCCCAAATACCTCATCATGGCTTAAAAGAACCACCATAATTTTGTCTACCTCTCTTACCTGCTATCCTTGCCCAAGCTCCACAGACCTTGTTATTCCTTGAATAGCCAAGTTCTAAAGCCTCTGCTCATGTTACTGCATCCAAAACACTCTTCACCCAGGTTTACATAATCCATCCAGTACAACATGAAGATTTCTGATTTAGTGTTACTATGTCAAGAAGGGCTTTGCTGATAAGCACTCCTTAGTATGTTTTATTTTCTTCCTATCATCCTAATTTTATAATATCTAACTACCTATTTGTTGCTCTTCTCCCCATTCTAGAATATCAGCTCCATAAGAACAGAAATGTTTGCTTTATTTGATACTATGTCTCCAGCCCATAAAATGTCTGGCACATAATAAGTGCTCAGTAAATGTTAAGTAAATTGGAATTACTTATTTTCATTATTCTACTGGACATGATGCTACTCAGACAGAGTCTCCTATCCATGATTGTAGCCCTAGTCCCCAGCATAATGTTCAATATATAATATGCATGCAAATGTTTGTTGAATTGAGTCAGCCAACTGCACTTTCCTCAAAATTAAAATTTTACTTCATAACACATCACAAATCTTGTGATATATACCTTTGAACACCCTCCATTCTTACATGAGGTCCCAATCTTAATTTCATCATTGTCTTCTTCTGTAACAAAGAAAAAAAAAATCAAATTAAAAAGTTAAAATAGAACTTCGCTGTGGCACCATTCTTAAAAAGTAGGTTTTTCCAGAAAACAATACTTTTTAAAAAATGACTGTGACTAGGTTTTGCTTATATCCCCAAATTGATATATGACACATTTCTTCTTCTTTTGAGGACCTGGTGTCTTCGACAATGCAGGACACAATTTTTTCCATAACAAAATGTTATATCTAGTATCTTAACTTTGTAAAATAGATCGTGAAAGGGTGTTTTCCTCCCATGGTACCAGGTATAAAGTCAGAAAATAGTGAATATATTTTGTATAATGTACAATAAAACATTTTAAAATATCAAACAAATTTAGCTGATTCTTAAAAAAATAATGAACCATAAAAGAAAAAAAATTTAATATAGGTTCTCATTTTGAATAAAGACATATGGAATTAACCTATTAAGTTCTGGAGTATTTGTAGTTTATCACATCTGACATTTAGAGGAAAAAAAGTTTCTTAACTACAATGTGCGACTTTTCCCTATTTATATGCAGTAAACTACTGTTCTCTCTTTTGGATAACTGCTTAACTGTACTAGAAAATAATTAAAACAAAATAAAATCTTACCTTTCTTATTTTCTTCATTCCCTGATGACAGTTTAAGTTTATCAAGTGCTTGTTTTAGAGAGGCAGATATTTTTAATTCCAAATTTGTCATTGGTTCATCTGGGCTGGAGAATTTTGAAACCTTATTACCATTATTAATACACCAAAATATTTCTTTGTACTCCAAATTAATAACCTTAAAAGCTTTTTTGAGAAACCAAATGCTTTGTGTATCAAATGATTCCCACTAAAAAGTTAAAAGAAGGTATTTTATAAATAATTGTTACAATGTATCTACATTCTGTCTTAACAGAAAAGCTCCTTATATTAGAATAGTAAGTCTCAAATAATCACGCTATTGTCAGCATATTTAATTATTAATCAGTTGCACTAATGAGAAGGGAATAAAGACTAGGAATCCAAGGTTTTCAAGATGAGTAATGCTGAGGAAGGGACCATAATGTACTTTTACATCCCATGCCCAAGCTCAATGCTGAGCACATAATAAACATGAAATATACGTAAGTTCTAAGTGAATCCATACTCACTTCTACCAGTGGAGATAATTTATGTGGACATTGGCATATGGATCTGTAAATTCAGATATAATCGTATTGCAAGGCAATTTCAGTAAGGTTAAAAAAACAACATCCTCTAACATTTCATAATGGCTAAGTGTTGTATACACAATTTATTTAAGTCCATTCAATAAATAAGTATTAAACATATTAATAAACACAGCAATAAAAATAAAAATTGTAGGCTATTCATTCTATATCAACAATGAAAAAACTGACTAAAGAAGCATTTTAAAAGTACATAGGCAAGGCATGGTCGCTTATGCCCATAATCCCAACACTTTGGGAGGTTGAGGCAAGAGGACTGCTTGAAGCCTGGGCAACAAAGTGGAACCCTGTCTCCGCAAAAAAATAAAAAATATTAGTCGGTCACTGATATGGTTTCCCTGTGTCACCAACCAAATCTCATCTTGAATTCTAGCTCCCATAATCTCCACATGGTGTGTGACGGACCTGGTGGGAGGTAACTGAATCATGGGGATGCGTTTTTCCCACGCTATTCTCATGATAGTGAATAAGTCTCAGAAGATCTGATGGTTTTTTCTTGCCTGCCACCATGTAAAACATTCCTTTATTACTCCCTCTACCTTCCGCCATGATTGTGAGGCCTCCCCAGCCATATGGAACTGTGAGTTCATTAAACCTCTTTTTCTTTATAAATCACTTAGTCTCGGGTGTTTCTTCATAACTGTGAAAATGGACTAATACAGTCATAGCAGCATACACCTATAGTTCCAGGGAGGATTAGGTAGGAGGATGGCTTGAGCCCAGGAGTTCAAGGCTGCAGTGAGCTATAATGCCACTGCATTACAGCCTGGGTAAGAGAGGGACTTTCCTCTTAAAAAAAAAAAGTATGTAAAAACCTATATCCTCATAATTGTTATAATACCACCAAATGAATTTAGGATAAAATATTTAGTTTTTCTCATCTCACTGCCTTTGTCCTTTTCTTTTTTCAAAAAGTCAATCTCAAGATCCTCCTGCCTCAGCCTGAGTAGCTGCAACTACATGAGCACACCACCAAAGCCAGCTAATTTTTTTTTTCTTGGGATCTCTTTCAGATTGGTTCTCAAACTCCTAGGCTCAAAGGATCCTCCCTCCTAGGCTTCTCAAAGTGCTGGATTATGGGCTTGAGCCACAGTGCCTGGCCTCTCGCTGCCCTTTAAGTAAAATAACAGCCCATCATTTAAAGATAAAATTAACTCATACTATTATAGTACAGACTGCATTATATTACTAAAGAGATTAAGAATGAGCCATGACTGAAGTTTTGTCTTTTCCCAATTATTTTTCTAACTGCTAAATTGGCCAACAAAGCATTCAATGGTCTCCTCTAACTATGAAGATGGAGAGAGAATAAAATCATCCTGAGTAGTCTCCTTAGCAATAATCTGTACTCAGAGTGCTAATGAACAAATAAATATCTAAAGTCTCTTAGGGTTCTTATCTTGGTTCTATATTATTCAATACTCTATAAATTTATTTAAGTAGGATCAATGGAGAATAAAGGGAAAATCATGAGTTCATAGCATGAATAAAAATTGCAATAGGTGCCTACTTGCAGCCAAAAAAAAAAAAAATCACCTTTTTTTAAGTCCTGTAGTTTGCTTCTAAAACAATTTAGTACTCAAGTGTAGCGTGAAGAAGACCTGGTTCAACAAAGGTACTCAATATACATGTGTGGGAATACAGAGTCTGGTTATCAGAAGGCAAGTATGAAGAATCTGTACAATTCTATTGCACAATGAGCAAAAGCTTTTTTAAGACTACTTTCACAAATATGTCATCTAAATCAAATGCATTAAAAATTGACCAGTAGTAATGAGATTAACGGTAGTTTTCAGGCATCTGAAAGTAAAGATGGATGATTAGGCCTCTGCATTATTTTCTACTTTAAACTGATGACATGACAAGGAAAACTGCTTCAAAGAATTTTACCATGCCACAGTGAAAAAGATGCACTCTAAGGCACAAGAAAAATGTGACTTCCCTACCCTGATGATACATGTCCTTGTAATTATGACAGTACAATATGCAAATCTGTTATGTAGTTATATTGTGTACATGCTCTCAAGTTGAAGAGAAATAAAAATTTAAGGCAGATTTAAGGGAGAAACCAAATGGTTCAAAACTTGGTGGCCTACATAGTAGCTACAAATGGTATCACGCTAAATCATTAAGGAAAGTACCATGCACAAGTGCTACTATTCAAGTGTGACAAAAATATGTAACTGTGTAAAGTATACCTTGGTCTTTTTATTGCTTCTACTGGCTTAGGGGCTTGAATGATGTGTTCCTGAAATTTGGGTTTTAATTCAGAAAGTTCCTTCTTCTCAGTAGTCTTGACTTCAGGTTTGACTGGCTCAGGTGGCTTCTCACTATTATGTCTACCTTTTGTGCAGCCCTGTTAGTGAAAGATATTCATTAAGAGCTATCTATTTTACATTTCATGATAGAAACACTATCTTTTCAGTTCTTTATTGATATTGATTCTATTTCATGTTATCTCCAGTTTCAATACATTGATTTTAAGAAATTAAAAACAGAACTCCAAATTTGCCATATTTGCTGAATCTCTGAATGAAGGCTTTTTTAAAAAGTCTTTGAATTACACTTCATAAACATCTACTTATTCTATTAAAAATATGGCATAAAACTCGTTTACATAAGAATTCTGGAGAATCTCACAAAGAACTGTAAAAAATAGTTATACAGAAAAATCTCTTACTCAAAAGGCCTCAATTTGAGACCTAGTTCTCAACATACTTATTAGTTATATGACCTTAAGCAAGATAATCTTTTTAAACCTCCATCTCCTCATTTGTAAAATGGAGGTAATGTCAGGTAAGATATTTTCTGAGAGGTTTAAATAATAAAATGCCTGGCACATTTGGCAGGTGATAACATTCAGCAAACGTTAGCTACTTTTCTACTACATTCTACTGAATTATATATACTCTTTAACACCTCTGAAATGATACAATCAATAGCATTATCAGTTTGTTAGTAGCTTTAGTTTTCTTAGTGGTATATAAAGTGGTTTTATATAAAAGTGGTATATAAAATATTTCAACAGCATCTTAGATAAAACTTTATCGTTCCTAACTGAAAAGGCTTTAAATTGTTGCTTACCACTTTCTCCTTCTTGATGTTCTTTCAACATAACAGAAAGAACAAACCTAAAATGATAAGCAGGTAACTAATACCTTAAAACATTAATTTCCAAAACAGATTCCTTATTTTACAAGCTGTGGAAGGGAGATGAGCTGCTTTTTGAAAGGTGTTATCTACAAGTTGATGAAGACCAATCAATCTATATCAGAAATCAGACTCCTCAAATCTGAGGCTTTCTATAACATGTATTTTTAGGAAGATAATCTAGAAAAAATAATTAGTACTTACTACAATACTTAAGAAATCAGAAAAATCAGTTGTTCTTCTCTTACAGCAAGACCAACCCTATGAAAAACAAGAGAAAGAAACTAAAAACTCTATTTGCATGAGAAACACGACCCACTAAAACACTCTACTTGCACTTATCTACTTGAATCCTGCAGTAACTCGCAAATACAGAGTGCAAAACTTCAGTGTTGCATATAATTCACCTAATCAAGTAAAATGAATATTAATCTTTGATTTTTAAAAAAACAATTAACCAATGTTAAAGTGATTTGTGCTATGCCCTATCATCAAGGGAAGCACCTTTATAAAACAAAAACTGCTTCTCTTTTCAACAATCGTGCCTGCTTTTTAGAAGAAAAACATGTTATAATTCCTAAAACTATCATATTCAAAGAATATTCAAAATAAGTATAGGTATTTTACTTTTAAAATCTATTAAGTTAAAGATAGTAACTATAGAAACTAAAATCTATTTTAGTTTCACAATAAGCATTCTATTTTCAGAACAACAAAGATTAATTAACACAGCAGCCAAAGCACTATTAAGCCTTTGAAGGTGATCTTTTCAGTGAGAAGCATAAAGACACAGAAACTATTACTATTTTTGATTTCTGAACAAACTATCAAGTAGTTTACCAAAAAATGGCTTTAATAATTATCTCTAAATTCCAATGTTTATAGAGAATAGGGAAACAAAAATGCAAAATCTCAAAACTTGGAACTTCAGATTAAGATTTGGGACTAAATTCAGATTAAGACGCAACTTTGCACACATCCACCTGGACCTCGCTGATTTTCAAAAGACTGCATAAAAATTTGGTAGTGATTTTTCTCATAATGTGCAACTGTAGGTTCTTTTTCTTTAAAGGTAATTTCAAATATCCTATAATTCAAATTTTCCTTTATTTTGAAATTTAATTATCTTTTACTCCGAATTGAGATGTAGATCAATTACTACAACCTTAAATATAGGGTTTAAATAGCATCAATAATATAGTCAACAGAAAAGTTATTCTATGAGAGAAAAAGTTTTACTGTCTTAATCATGTACTAAATTATGTCAGATACTGTGATACACACATGTAAAATATGATACAGGCCAGCTGTTCCCAAATGCCAATCTGGATTCTATGCTAGTCTTCAGTACAATGAGAAAAGGAAAGATAAGTTATGTGGATATAAGGTTGCTAGTTGTCTTTTTTCAGCAAGATTGTCCTTTTCTCTGGATATGTCCCTTCTCATATTAAAATAGTATTTCTTTTGTCAATGCAATGTTTAACTTCTTACTTGGTCAATTAGTATCCCTGTATTGATGTATACACATTTTGTCTGAAATCTTCTGTACTGTGAAATCCAATAATCTTGGAATATCTAGGACTTTAAGAAATGGTTATAAAATAGAGACCATAATAAACACTACAACTGCAAAATAGAGAGAAGCAAAAATACTTCAAAGTGAAATCATTAAGACTTGGAGTGATTAACAATGTGGTAAGAGAAAAAACGGGCAATGGACCAAATGATCAGAAAGTCAGCAGTATCATTACTAGGAGCAGTAAAGTTGAGAAGCAGACTACTTTTGGAATAAATGGTACACACTAGAAACTGGTTTGACGTTGCCAATGAGACACAGAAATACGTTGTAAGAGCCATCGGCGTAGAGGTGACATTTGAGAAAACGAAGGAATGAACTGAATGAGAGAAAACAGCCAAAGGTTACCTTTAAGAGCTAAGAGGAAAACAGCATGGGAAAAAAAGAAAAAGATACAGTAAAACAAAAATATCAGAAGAAATGGCAGTCTAGGAAAGATGAAATTCCACAAAAAGAAAAATAAACATTTCCACAGCACCACAGTTTCCACTACAACAAAGATTTGTAAAAACTAAAAAAATGTATGGAGGAATAAGGTCTCAACTTGCCCTACTGAATGTCTTCTCTGTTTTCCTCACTCAGAATGAACCAGGCTAATGCAATCTTTTGTTAGATTTGGTGGTGTAACAGTGAAGTGCCAAAACAGTCTAACTATTCTCTGGAAGGTATAATTGGACATTTAAAGGGCACCAACAATATTTAAACATGTTAAGACTGCTTATGTTCCTGAGAACCAAAGTTGTAGAACCTAAAACCATGGCAACCCTACCACAGCATTATCTTTTGAGATACACAAAGGAAACTCTTTAAATGTATCATATTATCATGAATTTTAAAAAGACGACCAGCAAAAATCTAGTCAAACAACACTCTACTAATTCTCCAGAACATCCAAGAAGTATAGCTGGAAAACAGGTAACGTTTCTTTGAAGTTAAAAACACTCTAAACTTACATGTGTCTGTCCCGAGATTGGCACTAAATGTTTGTAAGAATCTTTTCTAAAATTCAGAGCTGTTATTAGCCAGTAGTGACAGACTGAGATTCAATACAACCACTCTATTTTCCCTCAAAATTAGAAAAGTGAAGAAATGGGTGTAGAAAATGAAAATTAAGACCAGGCATGGTAATCCCAGCACTTTGGGAGGCTGAGGCAGGTGGATCATCTGAGGTCAGGAGTTCGAGACCAGCCTGACCAATGTGATGAAACCCTGTCTCTACTAAAAATACAAAAATTAGCTGGGCATGGTGGCAGGCGCCTGTAATCCCCGCTCCTCAGGAGGCTGAGGCAGAATCGCTTGCACCCAGGAGGCGGAGGTTACAGTGAGCTGAGATCACACCACTGCACTCCACCTGGGCGACACCATGAAACTCCATCTCAAAAAAAAAAAAAAAAGGAATTAAAATCCAATTTTGTAACTGAAAAAGACCTTAAGATCATCATCTGTCTTGTCTTTGCCTTTAGTGGAGTATACACTTAAAGCACCTCCCCCCCAAAGGTCATTAAGAAGAAAGTCACTAGCTGAGAAAAAAAGATGAGAAAATAAAGATTTAGTATTACATCTCTCAATTTACTACACAGATATGAAAAAAATGAAAATATAGTTCCTACCTTTAATGCATCGTGAAAGACTGGAACACCTGGGTGGTATGTGCAAGCATCTGGAGAAAACAGAGAAAAAAAAAGTACCTCTCTTTATAATGAAGACAAATACATACATGATCATCTCCTTAAGGTGTTAACCTTTAATCCTTTTTCCAAACGCAGGTACCTTAAAAAGGTACAAATGATTGAGTCTGACGCGCAGCACAAAGTGTACTATATTAAAATAGTATTAAAAATTCTAATTCAAGCGTATGATGACTAAGGACAAAAATACAGAATTGTTTATGTATAACAATTATATTTTATATTCCCCTAATCGTGGTAGTAAAATTTGTTTAGTACCAAAACTTCAAACCCCCAAATTTTGACCATCATTTTTCTAACCTGCTTTTACCAATATACTATCAAACTTGAAGTATGCTTATGTGCATTCATCCATAAAGGTTTCACAAGAGATTCCCTAAAAGACATTTTGTAATAACAGGCTCAACATTTTAAATACTGTAAAGATTTTTTGCAGTATCTAATTGGTAATTTAACTTTCCTAGACACAGTCATTCCTAGGTACAAACCTCACTAAAAAGAAGACTAGGGCGCCTCTGCCTGGCCCCTGCCCTGTTTGGGAAGTGAGGAGCTCCTCTGCCCCGCCCCTGCCCCGTCTGGGAACTGAGGAGTGCCTCTGCCTGGCGGCAGCCCTGTCTGGAAAGTGAGGAGCGCCTCTGCCTGGCCACTGTGCAACCTTCCAAGTGTGAAGTGACAGCCTTGTGTGTGATCTTTCTGCCTTCCCCAAGTGTGCATTTTCAACATTAAAGTTTACTTTTTAATTAAAAAAAAAAATAGACGTCTAGGCGGGCCTGGTGGCTCATGCCTGTAATCCCAGCACTTTGGGAGGCTGAGGTAGGCAGATCACCTGAGGTCAGGAGTACGAGACCAGCCTAGCCAACGTGGTGAAACCCGTGTCTACTAAAAATACAAAAATTAGCCGGGCGTGGTAGTGCATGCCTGTAGTCCCAGCTACTCGGGAGTCTGAGGCAGGAGAATCGCTTGAACTTGAGAAGCAGAGTTTGCAGTGAGTCAAGATCACACCACTGCACTACAGCCTAGGCAACAGAGCAAGACTCCGTCTTAAAACAAAACAAAACAAAACAAAAAAACACTCTGAAGTTCTACAGCCTATTTTCTAGATTCTCACTGGGTGTTATTCTGTACTTCCCTCCCCACTACACCATCAATCTTTACTTCTCTTATGTAAATGGGTTTATTACAATTTATGTTGGGAACAGGCACCCAAATTTGGCCATAAACTGGCCCTAAAACTGGCCATAAACAAACTCTCTGCAGCACTGTGACATGCTCCTGACCGCCTTGACGCCCAGGCTAGAAGGTTGTGAGTCTACCTGAAGGAGGGCAAGGAACAACTGTCCTACCTAGGGCGGAAAAACAGTTAAGGGTTCTTAAACCACAAACAATAGCATGAGCCATCTGTGCCTCAAGGACATGTTCATGATGCAGATAACTAGCCAGAGCCCATCCCTTTATTTCCTGTAAGGAATACTTTTAGTTAATCTCCATTCGAGGCTCTCAGCTCTGAAGGCTGTGAGACCCCTGATTTCCCACTCTTCACTCTATATTTCTGTGTGTGTGTGTTTAATTCCTCTAGCACCACCGGGTTAGGGTCTCCACGACCGAGCTGGTCTGAGCAATTTGCAAGATGGAGTACTATATTTTTAAAAATCAGGTAACAGTCAGCTTCATCCCTCTGCAATCTGCTTATAAGACTATCTTTCAACCTTTCAAGTCTATTTAGCTTTCAATGCTCTACAACAACCTTGTCCAGCATGCTGCCCCGGACCACTCTGAATGTAGCCCAACACAAATTCGTAAACTTTCTTAAAACATTATCAATTTTGTTTTTGTTTTCTTTTAAGCTCATCAGCTATCATTAGTGTTAGTGTATTTCATGTGTGGCCCAATTCTTCTTCTTCCAATGTGGCCCAGATAATTCTTCTTCTTCCAGTGTCGCACAGGGAAGCCAAAAGATTGGACACCCGTGCTCTACCACCTGATTCCTGGTGTTGCCTCAAAATTTACTACTGGTGCTCACAGAAATCTCCCTACCCCGTTACTAGCCAGTATTGCTTCCTTAGTAACCATGTGCTGCATAGATACTAGCCAATGTAGAAAGTGTTAGGTATCTTCCTGATACAGTAAGTAAATCCGTGGATCAGAAAGATGTTATTAATTAAGGGTAGTTGTGGAATTAAGGGCTGAAACAGGAGGTTGGAAGTAGAAATGGATATGCAGAAGGACATGAAGTTGAGAGGGGAATGGAAGTAGAGAATAGATCCAGTAATTTCAAACACCAAATTTAAAGTAATCAGAGACATAAAACACAATATATAACAGAGTCAGAGGCATAAAATGTCACAATAAGTCAATTTTGGCAGCATGGCTGCAGGAATGAGTCAGATCTGAACCATAGAACTAATATGAACACAATTTGAAAGCCACGGCTTTCAAAAACAAGAAGTAACAAGCAAATGGACATTCTTCATCCTTTCGTTAATATCCACCCTTTATCAGTTTTAAGAGTTTTGGCAAAATTAATATTTTATGGGTGAGAAGCTACAAGACAGTAGTAGTGGTTAAGTGTCCAGGGCTTCTAACATTGGGTCTGACCCTGGCTAAATTTCTCACTGAGCTACTCGCTAGTAGTTCCTTCAGTTTTCCTCGTATACGTCGATTAAAAAAAATACTGTTTGTGAAGCTGTGTTTATTCTAGAACAAGTGTTTAACATATGTAAGTTACCAACTGTGTCTCCCTTAAACACCCTTTAACTTGAGTTACAAGTTAAAACGTTCTATCAGCTTAAAAGGGAGTCTAACTTCTGTCTCTAGGGGGAAAAAAAAATCATGAGACTATAAGTCAACGAGCATGGTAATTATGCCATAGCACCAAGAAAAAAAGGCATTTAGTGTAGATTAAGAAATATTTAAAGATGACAGATCCAGCATCTGGCTTACGCAAAATGGAACTTGCTTGTGTATTTACCTCTTTTAACTTGTTTCTGTCAACTGTACAAGGTCAAACCTCTTCCTAAAAAACCTCCTAACCAAACTTTCTATTTAGTTCTTGTCTCCTACTCCGTATCTCCATTTTCTTCTCCTTCCATTCACTCAGTTTACTTGAAAAATTTATTCTAAGTCTCTAAAAAAACCATCATTTAGCTAAAGTAAATATACTTATTGGAATTTCTCTGGTGTAACTCGTACTGCTGACCACCCAAGTTTTGAGACGGTTTTCCTGGTCGCTTTCTGTTTCTTAGGCACTGCACCAATTCACACCTGGATACAGCCTTACAACAAATGACTATCTCCCCTGAACGTTATTGTCTCATAAGCAAAGCGTCAGTCTTTCCCCTGTATTCTATATTAAAGTAGAATATCTGCAGACATAAGTGCAATTAATTTTTTACATAGGCTGCCAACACCAAAGGGCTTTAAAATCATTTCTCGATTTTGTCATCGACTGAAATATCACAATTTTCCTCTACAGTAGCATCATATTTGCATCATAAAAATGTCAGTGGCGGTAACGAGTATTGCATAGGTTGGATTTTCCTTTTCCTTAAAACCCTGTGTTAATGGTCTTATTTTAAATAACGCTATCAATTTACCTGTGTGCCAAAAATAAGTATTTCAAACATCTCAGAGGTGAAGAGTTTAAAAGGCATCAGTTTTCATCTCCTCCACAATAATGAAGGATGATATTAACACTACCTCATTGAACTAAGCTTCTCTATCAAATGGGTCTAATTAACACTACATGCGTCCCAGGGTGGTTATGAAGATTAAATAAGATAAAGCAATAATGGCTGGCATGCAGAAAATATAAACTAAATGCTAGTTCAATCTGAAAACGTGTTGTCACTTCTCACGATACGCATGGAATCATCTCACTTCTTTGTCAATCAAAATTTCAATTCACTGATCATTTCCCGTCCTTCACCTAATAGTCATTTTCGCTTTGGATCCTTAACTCGACATCTAGGTGCTGTAGATGACATTCACTCATTTTATACTGGAGTAGGCATGGTAGTAAAACGTGGAGGCCACAAGAATAAGCAACAAATGCCGCTAGTAACAAAAAGATAACTAACGTACCACCAGGATGAACCTATCAAAACAGCATAAAGATACAGAGTAATGTCCCTTACCAAGAACACTTTTAAGAGGTTTGTAACAGCAGATCGACTGAACACAAACTTCTACAAGGCACAGCTTACATGCTAGGACAACCCGCTGCTCATCCGGGCCACCTCTCCCTCTCGCGCAGGCAATCACAGCCATCACTACTTCGGGAACTACAAAGCAAGCTCACCAGTACCTCGTTAATTTTTGCTTCCCCAGAGACTGGGGGGCCCAAGGAGAAAGGTGTTCGTTCTAAATTCCAGGCGACTTAAAAGGAGTGCGGGGACGACGGAGGAAACACGTGGATCCAGGGGAGCGTCTCTCTCCGCAGTGGCAGAGGAGAGTCAGGCGCCGGGGCCGGGCGCTCGCCAAGTGAACGCAGCGCACCAGAGGGGCGGCCGGCGGACTACGCGGGCAGCCAAGGGAGGCCCAGGAGGGGCCGCGCGAGGACGGCTACAGGAGATCCGCGGACACCCTCTGGCCCAAAGGGCCTCCCCCGCTGATGAGGTGGAGACGGGAGGGAGGACTGGCGGCGCGTTGCTCTTACCGTCAGAATTGGTCTCAGGATCGAAGCGCTGACCGCAGCCCCGGTTGTAGCACAGCAAGGCCATTTTCTTTTCCTACCGTCACAGGCAAGGCCCAAACACGGGGAACAGCAAGAGGATGCGTTAGCCCCTCCCGTGTCGCTAGCACCGGTCTGACGACTGAGGCGGCTACCGGCTTCCGGAAAAGATCTGTTGCGTTTCAGGAACCTTCGCGAATTTTCCGGTCGCGCAGGCGCAGAGAAGGAACGAGGCGGAGGTAGCGGCGGGAGGCTGGCGCTAGCCCCGGCCACAATAGGTCGGACTACAGCTAGTAGCAACTGCGGGGTCGGAAGTGGAGCCCAGACAACAGCGGAGGAGAAATTTACGGGGCAGAAAATGAAGGTGTCCAAGAGACTGACAACTCTCTTCTTACTTCTTAAGTGCTCACTGGCTGTGGGTATCTCCTGCAGCAAAGTGGCCGCCCCGCCCTCTCATCCCCTGCGACCCAGCACCCTTCTTCCTTGCCTTGAGGCTGCGCCTTAGACAGCCCGGTGGGTATCTCTTTATCCCTTAGCTGTGCTAAGGGGTAAGTGCACAGTAAGTGCACAATCGTGCAGTGTTTCCAAATCCTCAGGGTAGACGTGTGAGCTTAGTAAATGAGGAGAGGAATAGCAGACGAACCTCTCCGTGTGTTTGTGTCTCGAGTGCCCTCATCTCAGGAGCAATTTTAATAACTTACAATTGCGGTCACATTACTTTGAAAATACAAAAAACGTAAAAATCAGAGTAGCGAAGAAAATTATGGATCTGATGCTGTGCCAGAATTGATCACAATTGCTCTGAGGCCCTGGGGTAATTGTTAATATTTCATGTGAGCCTCCACTTAAACCATTTATCGATACTCAGTACGCTACTCTTGGAATACCTAGTAAAACTTGAAGTGCATTATAAAAAGTACAGTAATGATTGGCTTCAACTTGCATATTTCCCAAACTTTTTGCAAGAAAAGCAAACACTATTTGATAACATATACTGAAGGATCTTAAAATAAGATCAGCAGCTTGTAAGTACACCTAAAAATCTATACACTGTTTCCATTGATCTCAAGGTTATTTAGAGATCTGCTCACGTCCTCCTACCCCTAAAGACTTCTTAGTTTTTCATATTCTGTTTCTCTTCTTCTACCTAGAAGTATTAAGTTTTCATATTGTGATCCACCATAGATACATATATTTTCTTCATTTAACCTAACGTGAGTATTTTTCTATTTTGTTTCATTATCATTGTTGCAAATGACGGAGTATTCTGTTGAATAAATGCACTGTAATTTAACCTTTCTCTAATTTACCCAACTTTATTATATGTAAGTTACAATGATCAACCTGTGTATTGTTTTTCTTATTTCGAATTTCCTCCTTTAGGAAAATTTTTGGAAAACAGTTCTGGGGTAAAGGGCATAAGCCTTTTTAAATAACTTTAAGATTTTAAAGATATATAGAGCCAATTGCTTTCCGAAAGGTGGTACCAATTTACAATTTCACCAGCTGTGAATGTAATAGACCGTAGAAATTGATCATACACAATTGGAAATGAGTAAGTGGAGAGCTCTAAAAAGTTTTAGTTGTGACCAAATCTGTTGTCTTGAGTATCCTAGTATCAATGCAACATTACCAGGATTGTTAGGAACTAAACCTTTTAAATTTAATGTTTATTTCTAGTTTTTCACCTGTAGCATTTTACAATCAGAATATAATTGCTTATGGTAGATAATTTGGAAAACGCGGAAGTATACTAAGAACAAAGTCAACAATAATTCCACACCCAGCAATAAGCACTGAATGGTTAAAATGACTCTTTGGTAAATTTATTTTCAGTGTTTCCTGTCACCCCAAGAATTTATAAATATATATGTTTAAAAAGAGTCATATTGTATATAGGAGTTTATGTTCCTCCCTTGGGTATTTTGAGAAACTATAAAATTAAATCATTCTTATGATTAAGAAAAACAGTGATACAGGCCGGGCGCGGTGGCTCACGCTTGTAATCCCAGCACTTTGGGAGGCCGAGGCGGGCGGATCACAAGGTCAGGTGATCGAGACCACGGTGAAACCCCGTCTCTATTAAAAATACAAAAAAATTAGCCGGGCGTAGTGGCGGGCGCCTGTAGTCCCAGCTACTCCGAGAGGCTGAGGCAGGAGAATGGCGTGAACCCGGGAGGCGGAGCTTGCAGTGAGCCGAGATTGCGCCACTGCACTCCAGCCTGGGTGACAGAGCGAGACTCCGTCTCAAAAAAAAAAAGAAAAACAGTGATACAGCAACAGCCTGTTTCAATCCCACCTCCACTTACATTTCCATTCCAACACTTCAGTGCTGACTACCACCCACTGTTTGAAAAACTTTCTGGCATTTACATGTATATTTTATATACACTTTGAATATATCTTCCCTCCCTTCTTTACCCCCATACATATCAAAATATGCTTTAACTTTGACTATCTTGTTATTAACAAAAGACTTAAATAAATATGTTAACTTAAAACAATTGTCAGTTATTCTCGGTGCAAAATGGATGTTTATCATAGTACTCTCTTTTTCTGCATTTAAAAATATTTCTTAAAACAATTCAGTTAAGTTTAATTAAGCTCCATTATCTTGGGCTGGGTGCTGTGGCTTACAGCTGTAATCCCAGTACTTTAGGAGGCCAAAGTAGGTGGATCACCTGAGGTCAGAAGTTTGAGACCAGCTTGACCAACATGACGAAACCCTGTCTCTACTAAAAATACAAAATTTAGCCGCGTATGGTGGTGCATTCCTGTAACCCCAGCTACTTGGGAGGCTGAGGCAAGAGAATCACTTGAACCTGGGAGGCAGAGGTTTCAATGAGCTGAGATCACGCCATTGCATTCCAGCCTGGGTAACAAGAGCGAAACTCTATCTCAAAAAAATTAATTAATTAATAATATAAATAAATAATTAAGTTCCATTATCTTAAAAACGATTATAGATATGATATGTATGTATCCATGTAAGTGTATAAAATAATATTTGAAAAGACCATTAATCTCTTATAATAATGGCTATGTATAAAGACAAGGATGAGTTTAAAGGAGTAAAGTTAATATTTTATACTCAGATATTTTTTGAAAATGTAAATACATACTCATTTTTGATATAGTTAACATTATGAAGAGGACAAAAAACCAACTTAACAATGACTTTTTTTATTTGATCTACTTTATCCTTAGAAAGATATGAAAATTTCATCCATTATGATTGTGTGTCGAGCAGTTTGTGGTTTATGTATTTTGAACATATATTATTCATCCTATAAAGGTGCATGTCTCTTGTATTTACATAGTTTATGTAATATAAAAGACCTTCTTTGTATCATTTTGTATTTTTGTCTTGAAACCTACCTTGATATGAATACTTCAACTTTTGCTGTGTTTCTCTTTGTTTTTGCCTAATAAACCTCACCCTATCCATTTATATTTAACCTGTGTCATCTTGTTTTGGGCATATCTGCTGTAAGCAGCAGATAGATTGCATCTTGTTTTTCTTTTTTTAACTCAAGTCGGAGAATCTTTTTATTTTGCAGAGAAGCTTAACTTTTTTATTTTTGATTAATGCTTGAGAGTTCAGTTGCCAAAGTGGCCCAGAACTTATTGAAGGTTTTATAAGTCAATTAACGTCAATAAGCCTGAGTTTTCTTATGTGTAAAACATTGATAACAGAGTGCTGTGAAGATTAAGTTAAACAATGTACGTAAAACATATAGTCTAGTGTAAGCACTGAATAATAATTTCACAAAAGTTTAGCAATGAAAATGGTCAACTAAGATGTTTAGTCCTATTTGGTTATTTCACTTTTGTTTTCCCTTTTGTATGCAGTTGTGTCTGCTTCCTTGCTTTTATTTTATTCTATTTTCTAAATGAAGTATGTGCTTGCTTTTTTATTTTGTCCACGATTTTATATATATATATATATGTTTTAATTTATTTCAGCATGTATTAAGTAGTTCATGTGTGTTGGTACATTAGATGCAGGATACAGTGGTGAACAAAATGAACAAACATTTTACCTGTCTTTGTTGTATTTGAATTTTATAAGAAAGATGGATGTGAATCAAATATTCCCAATTATGAATTCACTGATAATTGCCATAATTGCTATGAATGGGAAGTACGTTATGCTAAGCTAGTGGAGATGGGAATTTGCCTAATCTTGAGTTGGGGTGCAGGCATAGGTGTTAGTCTAAACAGAAGTCCTGCAATGGAAGGTAGTATCACATTAAAGAAAGCACAGAGTCATTGAGGTAAACCAATGCTCAGAAAGAAGGGATGCCAGATGTATTAGGACATTCTTGCATTGCTATAAAGAGATACCCAAGACTGGATAATTTATAAGAAAAGAGGTTTAATTGGCTAACATTTCTGCAGGCTGTACAGGAAGGGCTCAGGAAGCTTTAACTTGTGGCAGAAGGCAAAATAAGAGCTTGTACTTCACATGATAAATGCAGGAGCAAGTGGTGAGGGAGGTGCCACACACTTTTAAATGATCAGATCTCATGCGAACTCAACTGGGGAGCTCACTCATCACCCAGGGGATGGCCCAAGCCATTCATGAGAGATGCACCCCCATGTCCCAAACACCTCCCATCAGGCCCCATCTCCAAGACTGTGGATTACATTTCAACATGAGATTTGGGCAGGGACAAATATCCAAACTATATAATTCTTCTGGCCCCTCCCAAATCTCATGTCCTCACATTGCAAAATAGAATCATACTTTCTCAGCAATCCCACAAAATCTTGACCTTTGCCAGATTTAACTCAAAAGTCCAAAGTTTCATCTGAGACAAGACAAATCCCTTCCACCTATGAGCCTGTAAAATAAACAAGCTAGTTACTTCCAAGATACAATGGGTGTATAGGCATTGGGTAAACATTCCCATTCCAAAAGGGAGAAATTGGCTAAAAGAAGGGGGCTGCAGGCTCCATGCAAAGCAAAACCCAAGCCGGCAGTCATTAAATCTTAAAGCTCCACTGTAGTCCCCTTTGACTCCATGTTCCACATCCAGGGCACACTGGTGCTAGGGGAGGGCTCCCAAGGCCTTGGGCAGCCCTACTGCTATACCTTTGCAGAGTACAACTCCCCCAACTGCTCTCATGGGCTGGGGTTGAGTGCCTGTGGATTTTCCAGGTACAGAGTACAAGCTGCTAGTAGATCTACCATTCTCAGGTCTGAAGGATTGTGGCCCCTTTCTCACAGTTCCACTAGGCAGTGCCTATTAGAGACTTTGTGTGGAGGCTCCAGCCCCATATTTTTCCCTCCACATTGCCCTAGTAGAAGTTGTATGTGAGGGCTCTGCCCCTGCAGCAGGCTTCTGCGTATACATCCAGGCTTTTTCATGCATCCTCTCAAACCCTCACAGAGGCTTCCAAGCCTCAACTCTGGCACTCTGTACACCCACAGGATTCACATCTTGTGTAAGCCATGTAAGCTTATGGCTTGCATCCTCCAAAGTGGCAGCTCGAGCTGTACCTGGACCCTGTTGAGCCATAGCTGGAACTGGAGTGGCTGGGATGTGGGGAGAGCAGTTTGCCAAGGGCTCGGCCCATGAAACCATTCTTCCCTCCTAAGGCCTCTGATGGGAGGGGCTGCCATGAAGTTCTCTGAAATGCCTTCGAGTTGTTTTCCCCATTGTCCTGGATAGTAGCACTTGGCTCCCTTTTAGTTATGCCAGTGTATCTAGCAGGTGGTTGCTCTACAGCCTGCTTGAATTCCTCTCTACAAAAAAGCTTTTTCTTTCTCTGCCATATGGCTAGGCTGCAAAATTTCCAAACTTTTATGCTCTGTTTCCTGTTTAAATATGAATTTCTACTTTAAGCCATTTCTTTGCTTCTGTAACTAAGCATAGGTTCTTAGAAACAGCCAGGCCACATCTTGAGCACTTTGCTGCTTAAAAATTTCTTCTGTCAAATACCCTACGTTATTACTCTCAAGTTCAAATTTCCTCAGATACCCAGGGCATGAACAGAATGCAGCCAAGCTCTTTCCTATGGCATAACATGTGTGACCTTTGCTCTGGTTCCCAGTAAGTTCCTCATTTTCATCTCAGATCTTGTCAGCCTGGATTTCATTTTCCATATCACTACTAGCATTTTGGTCACAATCATTTAAGCAGTCTCTAAGAAGTTGCAAACTTACTGTCATCTTCCTGTCTTCTCTAGAAAGACATACTCCACATGATCCTAACCTCTGGCCGTTATCCAATTTCCAAGCTGTTTCTACATTTTCAGGTATCTTTATAGTAATACTCCACTCTGAGTACTAAATTTCTATATTAGGTCATTTTTGCATTACTATAAAGAAATGCCTGCAACTAGGTAATTTATAAGAAAAGAGATTTAATTTGCTCATGGTTCTGCAAACTGTACAGGAAGCATAATTTCTGGTGAGGCTGCAGGAAGTTTTACTCATGGTAGAAGGCAAAGCAGGAGCTTGCACTTCACATGGCAAAAGCAGGGAAAGAGAGAGAGAGTTGGGGAGGGGAGGTTCCACAGACTTTTAAATGACCACCAGATCTCAGAGCAAGAGCTCACCTATCACCAAGGGAATGGCCCAAGCCATTCATGAAAGATTGACTCCCATAATCCAAACACCTCCCACCAGGCCTCACCTTCAAGATTGGGGATTATATTTCAACATGAGATTTGGATGGGGCGAATATCTAAACTATAACACCATTTGAGGCTGGAAAGGTAGACAGAGGCCCAACAACACAGGCAGCCTGAGAGGCAGCTGTAAGGATGATTAAAAGACTTTTATCCTTAGGGCAAAGAGGAATAATTGAAAGGAGTTTTCCATGAATGTGATTTTTCCAGAAATCTCAAAATTAGCTGAAGGCATGCAGTAATCCAAAGAGCACTTATTCAACAAAAGTGCTAAATATTGGTAAGAACAACAAGTTGTGTGACATTTTAATTTCCCTATTTCCATTCTCTTCTTTATACCTAAATGGTAGGTATGAAATCCAGCAGCCTCTCAACAATAGGTATGTAAAGTGGAATTCTAGAAGCTACAAGAGGAGGCAGAATGGCATTGTCTAAGCATTGACCCATCTGACAGCTCCTTGGAAAAGCTCAATTTTTAAGGCTTATGATCGTTTTGACTTACTGAAAGCTTGTTGATTGGGAAAAATCTTGTCTCTAGGACATCTGCTGAAAACAATCAAAAGTGATTGTTTAACATGGCAGCTGCCTGAGGAGACTATACGAGTTGAGGCCAATAAGAAGCTGGCCAATAAAAATGTAAATGGAAGAGTTTATGAGTGAGATAACACAAGAATCTTTGAACTACACTGACATATTCCTAAGGAATTTGAAGAAAGCCACATCCATGAGTAGGGCTGTGTGCATGTAAAAGAATGATCTGAGAAAGTTCCATCCTCTCACCTCTACTTGAACTTTAGGTCCTATGAAGCAGGAAGGGAAGACTAATGCAGAATTGTAAACTATCAAAACATTGAGAGCATGTCAGTACATACAAAGAGCCTCTCAACAGATAATATACAACTTATTCACTCAGGGTATATAAGGAAATCTCTGTCCAATCACGAGCTAACTACAAAACTAACTGTACAGAGGACTTAGTGGCCACCCATAATGGAATAAAGAGTTTACAGAATTAGTCCAGGAGATAAATAACAACAACAACAACAACAATAAATGGCAACCAAAAGAAAGGCTGGGAGGAGATAATCTGATTTCTAGAGTTGCCACATTATGTTATATAAAATACCCAGTTTTCAATCAAAAATTATAAGTCTTGTAAATAAGAAGAATGGCTCATATACAGGAAGAAAAAAAAGCCTGCAATATAAACTGTCCCTGAGGTAGATATTGGACATAATAGATAAAGACTTTAAATCAATTATTATAAATATGTTCAAACAAATAGAAGAAACTAATTCTAAAAAACTAAAAAAAATTAATAGCAAATATTACTAATGAAGAAATAAAAAGTAAAAATTCTCAAATTGAAAAGTATAATAACTAAAAAATTTACTATAGGGATTCAATAGAAGATTAGTCCTGGTAGAAAAAGAATTTGAATATAGGTCAGTTTACATCATCTAGTCTAAGGAACAGGAAAAAAACTGAATAAATAAAGATACATAAAGTCTCAGAGACTAATTGAACAGTATCATGCTTACCAGCATACACATATTAGAGTCACAGGAGAAGAGAAGATAGGAAAAAGGGAAAGAAACAGTACTTGAAGATATAATAACTAAAAACTTCTCAAATGTAATTAAAACATTAATGTACACAGCTGAAAAATTCAGGAACCCCCAGTAAGACAAACTCAAAGAGATTAACATATACAAAATAATAAAATTGTCAAAAGCCAAAAATACTGACAGAATTTTGAAAGCAGTAAGAGAAAAATGGCTCTCCACATACAAGGGATTCTCTGTAAGATTAACACATGATTTAATTTCCAAAACTCTGTAGTCCAAACAGAAATAGGATGACACATTCAAAGTCATAAAAGAATAAGATCATCAACTAAGTAGTCTATTTTGCAAAATTATACTTCAAAAACTAAGTATAATAATATTTATATATTTCAAGTATTAGTATGTGGGCATTATTTAGCCTACCACAATACCAATATCATAAGGTTCTCCAAAGCAACTGAAAATGGGTTCCATCAGTTTAGTCTTATCCATATGTATCCTTGACTTAAACTACTTCTGAGTGATATAAATATTTAAAGTCTTTTCCAATATCTGATTTATTTATTTCCTGGTGAATTAATACCCTCTAAACTCCCCAATTGTAAAATGAAGAATTTAGGAAGTCTGTGTTCTCTAGATAGTGAAATGATTAAAAATATTATGAACTTCTGAGTTGAAAACAGATTAGAATCTCCAACACTTAATAAGGATGTGGTTTTAGGAAAGGTATTTTCCTTTTGATGTCTTATTTGCAAAATGAATTCAATGTTGTCTACTTCTTTAGTTTTATTGGTCCATAAAGAAAATTGTGCTACCAGGTAGATCATATCCAGAATCTCACCCATACCTAATTTAGATTATTTAGATGATGAGATTTGGATGAGATTTGAGGATTTGAATTGATGCTATAATGGGTTCAGAAATTTTGAGGACCTTGAAATGGAGCAAACATTTGGAGTAACATTAATCTTTGGCAGCCAGAGGGCCAGACTGTCATGTGTAGAATAAGGTTTACCCAAGTATTTGTATACCTTAATTCCTAGAACTCTGAATATTATGTTACATGGCAAAGGGGATATAAGGTTGCAGATATAATTCAGATTGCTAATTAGTAGACATTAAAATAGAGATTTTCCTGAACATCCAAATGGGCTCAATGTAATCTTAAGCTTCCTGAAAAGTAGGAGAGGCTATACAAGAAGAGGTTAGAGTGATGTGATGTGAGAAGGACTCGATTCACTGTTGCTCACTTTGAATATGGAGAAAGTGGTTTACAAGCCAATAATGGTGGGTAGCCTCTACAAGCTAGAAAGGGAAGGAAACACGCTTTCCTCTCTAACTTCCAAAAAGGAACATAGTCCTTTTGTCCTTTTGACACATTTGTTTTAGCCCAGTGAGGCCTGTGTTGGACTTCTGACATACAGAGTTGTAAAATAATACATTTGTCTGTTTTCAAGCCACTATAATTTAGGTAATTTAGTACAGGAGCAAGAGAAAATTAATATACCTGTTTGAGTTTTCATGAGGATTAAATTTAATTAATGTATATAATACTGTCATCCCAGTGACAGATTAATAGAAATTCATGTTATATTTCTTCTGATAGCTCTTTCCTCTTTTTAGATTTTATTAATATAATGAGGAGAATTGAAATCACATTATTAATATTAAACTAATAGCTTTCATGTTATATATCCCCTTTGGAAATAATTTTTGAAATTTATATTCAGTTTTGTGACCATATCTGCAATACTTCTACTTAGTCATATGTTTAATTTGCTTTAATAACCACTGTCAACATACCATAATTTACTCATATCAGTTTCTTAACTTTAGAGTGATGTTCTTTCTGAATTCTTTTAGTTCTAAGGTGTCTCTTTTGAATGACAACTTACCCGGACATCAAATTTTGGGTCAAAATCCCTTTCTGTCAAAATTCTTCTTTAGGTATAACTCTGCTATTTTCAGATGTTTGGTATTGCAAAAGAGAAGCTGGAAGCCAGAGTAAATTTTGTTTATAGGTTATCAGTGTTTCCTCTTTGAATACTTAAGACTTTTTCAAAACTATTATGTCATATATGTTGCTAGCTTCTGTATTCAATACTTTTTCAGACTAGGTACTCTGATCAACTGTCCCATGGAAAACAATTTGAAACATGGGATACAATTCTTTAAAACTTTTTATACATTCACCAACGCAAGAACGTCAGAAATACTCAGGGGACAAAAACTATGAGAAAGTGCAATCTTTAGCTCCAAAGCTGAAACATTGAGGATGGCTGTCATCTTGAAATGATCTTGTGTTCAAGTTGTCACCAAGAGCAAGAGAAAAGAGAAACATTCCTGGATCTGCCTGAGGTGGAACTGTTGAGAAAATTTGCCCTCCCTTCCTTTATTAAGCTGGGAAAACAAAGGGCTATATCCCTGCTATAAAAATGAAATGGAAATCAACCTACATTGCTTTTTCTGCTTCTTTTCCTTCATCCTCTACAGAAGACTACCAGGAGCATTGCTTGCTTCACATCTCAGGTATAAGTAAAGAAGGAAAAAAGCCAACCTTTACTCAGGTTGGTAGTCAAGATTCACACTCTAGAGATTGTTAAGAAAATTTTTAAACATCTGAAGTAAAAATTTAGTGTAAAGTGCTCTTTTTAAATTGCCTGACATTTTCTCTACATGCATCTCCTTCAACCTAGGCCTCAAAAGATACCAACAGATAAAGTTGCAGGAAATGTGAGCTCTCAGTGAAAAAAAAAAAAAAAGTATAAAATACCATGAACGAAAGCTAACAAAACAATAGTGGAATTAAACCTCTAAAGGGTTGAAATTTATCAAATACAATAGATTTAAAGAAATAAAAAGGACTGACAACATAAGTAAGAACAACAAACTTCAAAAATGAAAAAGAATCAGAAACAGCCGGAAATAAAAATATATATAGTTAAAAGTTTATGAATGAGCTTAATAGCTGATAGACCCACCCAAAAGAAGGATTTTTGAACTGGAATGTAGAACTGAAAAAAATACATAGAATGCAAAAGAGAGAGAAAAAGAAATTGAAAATACAGAGAAGAGGTAAAGACAAGACGAGATTGAGAAAGTCAAATATTTGTCTAATCAGAGAAGGAACAGGGCAGAGTGAAATAGAGAAAGTATGTAAGAAGATAATGGGTAAGAATTTTCCAGAAATGATAGATGAGTATGTACAGATTAGGAATCTCAATGAATCTCAAGCAGAAAGAAAAAAATTACAATATTTTTTAAATTGTAAAGTAGCAAAAGCAGAAGAGACCTTAAAAGAAGCTGTAGAGAAAAGACAGCGTGTGTAGCAATTGACAATGGAAGCCTGAAAAGAGCAGCGTTATACTGTCAGTAGCCAAGATAAAAATGTTTTACCGTCTCATTAAACGTTATATACTCAATAATATAATATTCAAAGTGAACCAAAATGTGTATAAATATATAACACTGGTAGAAATACAATAATAATGGGTTATATTAGAACATCCCTTAGCCTTTGACAGATTAAGTAGAATGATCCACTCCAAAAAAAAAAAAAAGCAAGATAGGATCATAGAGGATTTTATTTTGTATTAAAATGTAGTAGGTAGTGGCAAGCTATTTTTTCTTCTATTTCAACAACTATAGAAAGAAATACATCATAAGATTATATTTTTAAAGACATTGCATAGGTGTAGAAGCAAAGAAGCTTATATATCAACTAAAATTTTAAAGACAGAAGAATTCTTCCTAGTTGAATTGTTAATCAGTCTTTCCTCTTTGAGGTCACTGGATGAAGACTGAGCTTGCCATAGATAGAAAAACTCTACTAGGTTTAGCTAAATGAGTAAACAAACAAAATGAGCTTTCTAAAAACTGCTACATGGGCTGGCATGACAAACTAAAATCCAGAGAAACCAAAGACATTGTTGACTAAAGAAAGAAAAATAAAGCTTTTAAAGAATTAAAGTTAGTTTTATTCACAAGTCTTACTGAGGACTGTAGATGATTATAGCCCGAAAGGAGTCTTTTGGGGAGATTCTATCAGCCTGCTCCAAAACAGTGTTTCAGTTCATAACTTATATACAGGTTGTGAAAGTTCAGTATGTATGAAATGCGTTTTAAAACTTTTTTCTCCCTTCTCTCTACTGTTAAGATGTAATCCTGAAATAGACTGTAGAAACATTTTCTCTTAGTCTTTAAAATATAGCCTTGAAAGGTACTTTGAAACTCTCCTCTCTTTCCCACCAGACACTCCCTTAAAATACGCACACTTATCTAACTGTATGCTTGTTTAAAAATTCCAGGGACTTATTTTACAACAAGCCAAGCATGGAAGTCCAGTTGTGGGATTCTCTTCCACTTGGAAATTACCTCAAGATGGATTATCTGCAACCTGGCTACAACTGACATGGTACCAGCTGGAACTCCAGGTGGACAATAATACAAGATAGCACTTGGAGCAAGACCTGCACACCTGCATCCTGTGCTACTTCTGTGTGTTTCTCATGCCAAGCCTCTACTTTTAAATCCCTCCCCTCAGCCAAACACCTAAAATGGTCTTTTAAAGATATGAGTCTGGCCATTTCCCAGTTGGTAGCAATTGATGTATAAAACTGCCTTCCTTTCACCACACCTCACTTCTTGAGTTTTCGGCCTCTGAGCAGCAAGCAGCCGCACTTCAGCCAGCTACAAGTATATGCTCAGAAGTTACTTACATTAAAGCAAAATCACATCACCGTTTAGGTGCAAGAGTATATCTGGTTGTGGATTACAAAGGCATAATCACTAACCGTGCCAGAAGTTGTCTTATGTGTAGGAAAAGGCAAGGACTAGGGTCGTTTATCTTTTAAGGAATGTAGTGACTCAGGCAAGAGATGTAGTGTCCATGTGCTGTATCCTTGTTTTTCTTCAAATCATCCTTCTGGAGAGCTGCATGTCATTACAAAGTCAGGGTTTTGTGAAATTTTGCTGGCAAGCAGAAATGAACAAACATGGCTTCTTACATTTGCAACTTTGTCTCACAACACAATTCAATTTTCTCTAAGGGACATTTTTTAAGTGAAAGGGTGGCACAAGAATGTGGGAGCTAGACCAGAAAGGTAGAGTGAAGATCTCCCTCAGTCTCACAGTGCTTGCAATTCAAAGTCCTGCTAGAAGAAGGATCAAGAAAACACACACGGCCGGGCGCGGTAGCTCACGCTTGTAATCCCAGCACTTTGGGAGGCCGAGGCGGGCGGATCACGAGGTCAGGAGATCGAGACCACGGTGAAACCCCGACTCTACTAAAAATACAAAAAAATTAGCCGGGCGTGGTGGCAGGCGCCTGTGGTCCCAGCTACTCGGAGAGGCTGAGGCAGGAGAATGGTGTGAACCCGGGAGGCGGAGCTTGCAGTGAGCCGAGATTGCACCACTGCACTCCAGCCTGGGCGACAGAGCGAGACTCCGTCTCAAAAACAACAACAAAAAAAGAAAATGCACACACACATAACACACACACACACTTACACAAGACAAAACTTATCCTTGAAACATTTGACAATAAAGGAGGAGTGAGTCTATCCATATCCCTGAACCACACTAAATTCATGATGTGATTAAGGTAGTCAGCACTTTGCTATTTAATGTTTAACATAGCACACTATATATTTTATTGTGTAAATTATATACTTGGCTTTTGTCTCTGTTTCCTGGCATGTAATTCTTAAAATCTTTGGAATCTCCAAAGTGATGTTGTTTTGTATACTAACAAGTTTGCTGATGGCTGGTAGCCCCTAGGTAGCTTCAGGATGAAGGCTGGTCATAGAAGAAAACAAGACATGATTAGAGGATTGGGACTTTCAGCCCCATCTCCAACTTCCAGATAGGATAGAGGGGTTGAAGGTTAAGTCAGTCATGAAAGTCCAATGGCTTCATCAATCATGCCTATGTAATGAAGGTTCCATAAAACCCCAAAAGAACTGGGTTTGGAGAGCTTCTAGATAACACATGGAGTATCCTAGAGAGTGACAGACTCATTGAAGCTCCTCCCCCTCCCCCATACCTCATCCTGTGCATCTCTTCATCTGTTTTCTTTGTCCAATAAACTGGTAAAGGTAACAAGTGTTTCTCTGACTTCTGTGGGCCACGCTAGAAAATTAATCAAACCCAAAAAGGGTGTTGTGGGAAGCTCAATTTGAAGCAGGTCTCTGTGGGATCTGATGCTGCTGACAGGAAGATAGTGTCAGAATTGAATTGGAGGGCACTCAGGTGGTGTCTGCTATAGAGCTGATGGCTTGCTTGGTGGTTGGGAGAAACCCCCATATTTGGTCACTGAAATCTTATGTGTTGATTGTTGCAGTATGAGAGTAGAGGAAAAACAGTTTGTGTTTTTAAAGTTTTAAGCTACTTCTAAACTCACATAGCTTTCAGTAGAACAATGGAAGCCAGAAAACAATAGAATAAAATCTTTAAAGTGATCAAATGGAAAAAAAAAACATCAAAAATGAAGGTTTGGGTTTGGATTTGGGAAATTTGATAACATTAATGGAAGTATAGATTTTGGATCTTTTCCAAATCACTGCATGGGAACACGGTAGTTACCAAAACCAAAGCCTATGGATGATATTTACAAAAGCAAAACAAAAGCTTAGGTGACGATGTATCCTTATGAACCCCAAAATACAAGGGGAAGAGGATAAACCATTAAGACCCATAAGATTTGTGTGTTATCAACATCTGTGCAGAGGGAAGCAACACAGCACTGACAGACCTGAGACCAGAAGAACCCCAAAATAGGCAGCATGCATTCACTAGAAAGCACAGCGCGCTAATGTAACACAACTGATGGGTTTAGTTCACTGTAAAAGTGGCTGAGTGCAAGGGACCCACAGTAAGGCCTCAGGGAGCTGAAACTGATTATTTCCTATTAACTTTCAAACTGAACCAACAGGCCTTCTCCCAGGGCAGGGCTCAAATCTAACGAGGAACTGCTTGGAGTGGAATCACAGTAAGGATGACAGAGCAAAAATAAGATGGGCCGGATAAAAGCGCTAGAGAGAAAGAACTGGAGAATTTCAGAAAACAAACTGTCAATTATTTTAACAATGCACACAAAAAATGGATGAAGGGAAACTTAAGTTATAAAACGTATCTAAATCAAAGTCTCTTCACGTAGCCCAGGAAGAATAATTTCACATGAAAATGAGAGACACAAGATATTAAGATCAAATTTCATATGAATCTACTGTGGGAAAAAATATGAATAAGAAGTAGAATAATAATCCTACAGAATAACTGGAAAGACATATTCAAGAAATAAATACAACTTTAATAGAATGTTTTAAAATGGGCTGAAAAACTTTAAGAAAATGATTCAAGACACAAAAGAACAGCACAAATCAGAATTCGAATAACAGAAATGACATAACAAAACTTAAGAATCAGAGGCCAGGCGCGGTGGCTCACGCCTGTAATCCTAGCACTTTGGGAGGCCGAGGTGGGCGGATCACGAAGTCAGGAGATCGAGACCATCCTGGCCAACACGGTGAAACGCTGTCTCTAATAAAAATACAAAAAAATTAGTCGGGCGTGGTGGTAGGCGCCTGTAGTGCCAGCCACTCGGGAGGCTGAGGCAGGAGAATGGCGTGAACCCTGGAGGCGGAGCTTGCAGTGAGCCAAGATCGCGCCACTGCACTCCAGCCTGGGCTACAGAGCAAGACTCCGTCTTAAAAAAAAAAAAATCAGAAACAACATTTTAAAAAGACTTAACTCAGGTTTTTTTGTGGAACATAAATTTTCATTTCTCTTGAATAAAGATAAATGAAATCGTATAATTGCTGGGTCATATCGTAAGTTAGTCATATGGTTAGTATGGTGAATTACATGTTTAATTAAGAAAGTACTATACTCTTTTCCATAATACTGCACCATTTATATTCCTATCAGCAATATGTTAGAACTTTATTTTCTCCAAATCCTTGCCAGCTTTTTATGTCCTCACTGTATTTTAAAAATTTTAGCCATTCTGATAGACATGAAGTAATAATAAATTTTGAATCACATGTTAACCCTTAAAAATCATTCTTCTTTATAAGTTGTTTTGCCTATTCTAGGTTCACTTGCCTTTTCATGTGGATTTTAGAATCTGCTTGTAGAACTGATTGCTTGCTTGGTGGTTGGGAGAAACCCCCATATTGGTCACTGAAATCTTATGTGTTGATTGTTCACAAAAAGCCTGCTGAAATTTGATTGCCATTTTGTTGAATCTTGAATCAGTTTGGGGAGAATTGACATAACAACATTAAGACTTCCCACCTATAACATGGTGTATCTCTCCACTTACTTAAGTGGTCTTTAATTACTCTTAGCATTTTAAAGTTTTCAGTTTATTAGTTTTGCATATCTTTTGTAAGCTTTATTCTTGAATATTCCAAAACTTTGCATGTGATTATAAAGATATAATTTTTTAAATTAAAAAATAATTTAGAGACGAGGCCTTGCTGTGTTGCCCAGGCTGTACTTAAATAGCCTCCTGGGCAGCTGGGACTTCAGGAAATTTCTATTTCCAATTGTTTGTTGCTTGTATATAGAAATACAATTGATTTTTGTATTTTTATCCTGAAACCTAAACTCACTCATTAGGGAAGTTACTTTTTATAGACTCCATTGGATTTTTTGAATAGATAATCATGTCATCTAAGAATAGAGACAGTTTAACTTCTTTCTTTCCATTGTAGTCTTTTATTTCTTTTCTTGCTATATTTCATTGACTAGAATCTCCACCTATATGTTGAATAGAAGTGGTGAGGGCTGCTATGCTTGCTTTGTTACTGATCTTAGGAAAAACACTCAGTCTTTTACCATTAAATATCATGTTTACTGTAGGTTTTCAGGAGTTACTCCTTAATAAGTTGAAGAATTTTTCTCTAGTTCTAGTTTGCTGAGACACTTTATCATGAAACAGTATTGAATTTTGTTAAATGCTTTTTCTGCATATATTGAAATGATTATATGAATTTGCTTTTCTAATTGTTAGTATGGTGAATTACATTAATTGAATGTTGAATGTTGTGCCTACCTTACATTCCTAGGATAAACTCCACATGATCATGATATATTGCCTTTTCCACATATAGTTGAATTAGATTTGGTAACATGTTCTGAAGAATTATAGAATTTATGGTCATGAAGGATATTGATCTGTAATTTTTTTCTTATTAATGTCTTTTTTTTGTTTTCCTAACAGGGTAATAGTGGACACATAGAATGAGTTGGAAAGTATTCCCTCATCTTTAATTTTAAAAGACGTTGTGAAAAAAATATATATTTTTCTGAAAAGTTTTGTTTTCATTCCACAGTGAAGCCCTCTGGGCCTGAACTTTTCTTTGAGGGCATTTTTCCCCACCTTTATTGAGGTATAATTGACAAATAATAATTGTATATATTTAAAATGTACAACATAATGTTTTAATATACATTTAAAATGTAAATATTTACCACCATTGACTTAATACATCTATACCCTTACATAGTTACCATTTTTTGTGATAACAATTTATACTTTTCTTAGCAAATTTCAAGTACACAATACAATATTGTTAACTATAGCCGCCATCCTGTACATTACATCCCAAGAATTTATTAATCTTACATATATGAAACTTTACACCATTTGATCAACATTTTGCCATTTCTCTCACCCCTGTCCATTCTACTTATTGCTTCTGAGTTCAACTATTTACGATTCCACATGTGAGTTAATGCAGTATTTGTCTTTTTGTGTTTCATTTATTTTCTTGTATGGATTTCATGTGATATCATTATCCTTCTGCTTTCTGTACCTACTTCAACATTTCTCATAGTAACCTTCTGTGGTGAAAGAATCTTTCAGCATTTTTATATCTTTTTTCTTTTTAGAGACAGGGTCTCACTCTATTTCCCAGGCTGCAGTGCAGTGATGCAATCCTGGCTCACTGCCACCTCTGTCTCCAGGCTCAAGTGACCCGCCCACCTCAGCCTCCCAAGTACTGGGACTACAGGCATGCACCACCACACCAGGCTTTTTTTTTTTTTTCTTTTTTTTTGAGATGGGTTTTTGCCATGTTGCCCAGGCTGGACTCAAACATCTGGGCCAAGCAATTCTCCCACCTCAGCCTCACAAATTGCTGGAATTACAAGCATGAGCCACCATGCCTGGCCCCAGCTTTTTTATATCTTAAAAGTTCTTTACTTTCCCAGTCTTTTTGAATTGCCACAGGGTATATAATTCTAGGGTATCACATTTTTCCTTTATTATTTTAAAAATGTTGCCTCACTCTCTTCTGGTTTGCATTTAGACAAGAAATAGGTAGTTTTCCTTATCTCTGTGTCTTTTTTTTTTTATACTGTGTCTTTTTTTTTTTTGTACTGTGTCTTTTTTTTTGCTGCTTTTAAGATTTTATTTTTATCACTAGCTTTGAGAAACTTGATTATGATGTACAAAACTTGCTGTAGTTTTCTTCGTATTTCTTGTGCTCAAGGTTGATTGAGATACTTGGATCTTCATGTTTATAGTTTTAATCACATTTGGAAAAAAGTTGGCCATTGTTTTTTCAAACATCTTTTCTGGTTTTCCATTTCCTTTGAGGTCTCCAATATTGTAGATAGTTCTCTCACTGCTACTGATATTCTGTCCACTACTTTTTTTTTGTTTGTTTTTCCCTCTGTTTTATTTTCAGTGATTTCTGTTGATACTAATTATTAATCTTTTATTCTACCATGTGTAATTCATCATCTCATGCAATATTTTACATCGTAGTTTTCGACTGTAGAAGTTTTTAAAAAAATATATGTGTCTAATTGACATGTTTGTCTTTGATTTAGTTTTTTGAACATATGGTATAGAGCTATAAAAGAGCTATAATAACTCTTTTAATGTCCTAGCCTATTAATTATATTATCTGTGCCATCTGTGGTTTAAGTTGTTTGATTTTTCTTCTCGTTATTGAACACATTTTCCTTCTTCTCTACATACCTATTTAAAATTTTACTTCCTGATGTTGTGAATTTTACCTGGTGGGTGCTGAATATCTGCTGTGCCTTGCAGTTAAATTACTTAAAAATTTTATTATTTGGCTATACCTTCTAAGCTTTTTTAGGGAAAATGAGAACAAGAGCAACAGTTAATCTGTGGGTATTTTTGCCTTCTAATGAGACAAAAACCCTCAGAGTACTCTAGCTCACGCCTCATGGATTGTGAGGTTAACTCTGACTGATGGGAACCAAAATATTGTCACATCATATGAATTCTCTTGGGTTTTCTCTAATCTTTTCGGATGATGCTTTTCCCATCTTTGATTAGTTTTCTCAAATTCATGTGCTGCTCAGTACGCAGCGGCTCCTCAAGTGGGACTCTGTAGATCCCTGGAATTCTTTCTCTGTGCAGCTCTCTACCTTTCAGTACTCTGCCTTGCAAATTCTATCCACCTTGGCCTCCTTGGAACTCCAGCTCTATCTCTAACTCAGGAAGACCATTCCACTACTGTGCCTAAGTTCCTCTGTGTTGTAAACTTGAAACTTTCTCTAGGCTGTAAGCTAGGGTTATTGTATTACTCTCTCATTTGTGTCTTGTCTCTCAAAGATCACTGTCATTTATTGCCTAATGTCCATTGTCTTGTGAACTGTTGTTCCATGCATTTTGTCTGTTTGTTTTTGTTTTGGGAAATAAAATAAATCTCGCTTCTCTTCTTCTGCCTTGGTTAGAATCAATGTCACAGGAGATTTTGAATGCTTTTTCAAACCACTAATGTTACCAATTGTCTCAGGTTGGGCTTTGTGGAAGCAGACATTGAGACATGCTTGGCAGACAGGATATTTACAGGAATCAATATCTGTAGAAGGAAGGAGGTGGAAACAGGATTGGATAGATGGAGATTTCAAACTATGATGCAGGCCCAACATTATCTTGCCAATCCCTTGGGGAGCTCTGAAAAATATAAACATTGTCCTGTGGTGAAGTGAAATGGTCAGGTCTTTATATCAACATGACAATCACTCATTGCTTGTGAAACAGCTTGGTAATGTATCCTATTATGTAAGGCGGCTATCTGCAGCTGAAGCTAATTGTAACCTGATACAACTGACAGAGATTGTTTAGTGCTCCGTAGCAACAATTCTTGAAGGGAAACTCTTAATGACACATCTCCATTTCCACCACATTGGTTACAGGGAAATGCTATTCATGGTAAAGGTGGCACAGCAGAGCAGTAGTAAAAGAGATGAAGTGTTCAAAAAGTTTTGCTGGGTTAATTAATCATATGTAAAAAAGAGCAAACTATTATCTATACCTCTTACCACATACCTAAAAAGGATTCTTATTGGATTATAAATACGAAAGTAAAAGCAACACAAAATAAAATGAAAAACAAACTTCTGAAAAATGACATACAAGAACATTTCACTGGAGAATGATTTTTGAAACAGAATAAAGAAAACAAAAATCACTAAGTAATATATAAAGTATGATATTGCAATTAAGAACTTTTTCATCAATGGATGAGAATCTAAAAAAACAAACTACGGAGTGAGCTAAATTATTCATAACTGATAGACATTTGTATCAACACTGTACAAAGAACATTTACATAACAGTAATATACATCAGTAGGGGAAATAAAATTTTAATCACCATCAAACATATGATCAGATGCTTGTCTCATTATTAATAAGTTGGAAAAAATGTGCTTTAAGATACCACCATATATTTATGTTTGGCTGAAGTTGAAAATATTGTACTTTAAGTGTTTCCAAGAAAGTACAACTACTGGTTCCTGTTAATTGGTAAAAATACTTTGGCAAATTTTGGCACCTTCTCATAACGATGAAGATGAGCATCTTCCAGACCCAGCAATGCTACACCTTTACATGTATATTAATGCACGCACAAAGACACCCAGGAAATATGTACAAAGATGTTCAGAACAGCATTATTTATAAAATCAAACACTGGAAATAATCTAAGCATTAATTAACTATAAAGGGTATGCATAAATTGTGCTATAACCATACAATGTAATACTATACAAAATTAAGAACAAATGAATTAGATACATGCAACAAAAATTGATGAATTTCACAAGCATAATGTTGAGTAAAAAAAGCTAAAGAAAAAATGCATTCAGCGTAATTACATTTACATAAAGTTCAGAAAGAAGGAAACCATTAAATTTAAGAATACATACTATCATGGTAAACCCATATAGAAAAATTAAGAAATTATTACTACAAAAAATAGGCTATGGTTACTTCTTATGGGGAGGTGAGAGATTGTGGTAGGAAAGAGGAATGATTCTGAGGCACTGGCATATTCCATTTCTTTAGATCATGGATGTTTACTTTATGATTCATAAAGCAGTACGTTTATATTTTATGTACGTTTCCATATTATTTCCATATCATGGGAATCTGAGGCCTGGACTATTTAAGTATTTTGAAATTTCCAGTGGCAACACAGCTCTTAAATATTACAGCAGAAAGGCTGGGGACAGTGGCTCACATCTGTAATCCCAGCATTTTGGGATACCGAAGCGGGTGGATCCATGAGGTCAGGAGTTCAAGACCAGCCTGACCAACATGGTGAAACCCCATCTCTACTAAAAATACAAAAATTAGCTGGGGAGGGGTGGGTGGTGGGTGCCTGTAATACCAGCTACTCGGGAGGCTGAGGCAGGAGAATGGCTTGAACCCGGGAGGCGGAGCACCATTGCACTCCAGCCTGGGCACCAGAGTGAGACTCCATCTCCAAAACAAAAACAAAAACAAAAAACAACAACAAAAATTTATAGCAGAAAAATTTTATGCATAAAATTAGATTAAATAATCAAATTAGATACAGATTGTTGTGGATTGTGCTGACTAGACAAAGAACTTGCAACTCTTATTTGCAGAGAAGGACCACTGGAAGCTGGATAGAAATAGGTAAACAACCAATTTATGTACCATCATCCATCCAGCCTCCCAAGCCAGAGACATAGCATATCCAGTGATGAGCAGTGAATCTGGAATACCATGTAGGATTAGTTATAGACCTAACCCGATGATCCACATACAGCAGGAAGTTCCAACCTCAGGGCTTAAAAAATGACTTCATTTTGGTAAGCCATTTCATATTGAACACATACATTTATTGCCATTTTCTCCTCAGATTCCACCAAAATTATAGTGTAGGAATAAAAAAAAGTACATAAATCCACAAAGACAAAGAGAAAAGAGACTTAAATAGAAGACTGCAACAAATGATGTCAACCAATTTTTGTTTTATTTTGTTTAATTGTCTTTGTTTTGGTATATAGGAACTTTTGCATTTTTGTTTCAGTGGTTTTCTGTGTATTAATATCTTTATATAATTACCTCTTTCTTTTCTTTGGCTTCTACTGTTCAGTTTGTCAGCTTTAACTGAGTGACCTTTAACTGCTTTCTACAGGACAATCAATGAGATTATTACATTATTTTTATTTCTTCCATCTTCTCTAATTTTTTTTTTTACTTTGTCAGTGTATTAGTCTGTTCTCATGCTGCTAATAAAGACATACCTGAGACTGGGTAATTTATAAAGGAAAGAGGTTTAATTGACTCGCACTTCCACATGGCTGGGGAGGCCTCACCATCATGGCTGAAAGTGAATGAGGAGCAAAGTCACCTCTTACATGATGGCAGGCAAGAGACCTTGTGCAGGGGAACTCCCATTTATAACACCATCAGATCTCGTGACACTTATTCACTACCACAAGAATAGTATGGGGAAAACTGCCCCCATGATTCAATTATCTCCACTTGCCCCACCGTTGATATGTGGGGATTATTACAATTCAGGGTGAGATTTGGGCGGGGACAGAGCAAAGCCATATTAGTCAGTAAAGGTAGCATTTATATAATAGTCTTCCACCCTTAAGCCCAGCTTTATTTTACATTTATAGTTTAAGTATATTTATTATAAAAATTATTTATGTATATATTAAATTGACCTAAATTTATAAGTATATATATTAAATTGATCTAAATTTATTTATTCATTTATAACAAATATATTTAATAAATATGTTCACTGGTTGCCATCCATCTTTTGGCTGCAGTTTCCTCAGTCATTCTTGTGGTCATACAAAGCTTGTACTCTAGTAGAGTCCTCAGGAATAGCCTATGGAAACAATATTCCTTGAGTTCTTACATGTTTAAAATAGCTTTTTCTAAAGGCCTGAAACTTGAAGGAGAGCTTGATATAAAATCCTTTATATACTCCTAGACATTTTTTAAAATGTTGCTTCACTATTGCTTTTTGTATTGCTTTCTGTAAAGGTTGTACATCTGAGATATGGTGAATGCTATTATTATAAATTCATTTAAGTAATTTTACATTGAAAATAAAAGTGTTTTATGAATATGAATATAATATGAATACGAAATTAAGAAATTTATGAAGCAGAAATATACTTGAGATTAGTGTTGGTGCATTATAATTTTGTTTAGTTAAACTATGATAGTGTACTATTTAAAATATAACTCTGTCAGAATTTACAAATATTTTTGTATACCGTAGAATGACTAAACTGAACTTTTTTTGTGATGAAGCCTATGTTGAATTCCTTCCCTTCCTGAAAAACAAACAAAATCTCAGTATGGCAGGATGTTTTCTTCTCTTTCTTCCTAGCATCAATCAAATTTTTAGGAATGTCCTAAATTTATTTCACTACTTCGTAAATCAGCATAAACACTACTACTCTATTTCACTATTTTGTAAATCAACAAAATGGTATTGTATATTTTATAAATGATTCTTCCAAAATTCAGTTGCATTTTCTTTTCAAAAGGAGCTGAACATTTTTTTTTTTTTTTTGAGACGGAGTCTCACTCTGTCACCCAGGTTGGAGTGCAGTGGCGCAATCTCGGCTCACTGCAAGCTCCGCCTCCCGGGTTCACGCCATTCTCCTGCCTCAGCCTCTCCGAGTAGCTGGGACTACAGGCGCCCGCCACCACGCCCGGCTAATTGTTTGTATTTTTTAGTAGAGACGGGGTTTCACCGTGGTCTCGATCTCCTGACCTCGTGATCCGCCCGCCCCGGCCTCCCAAAGTGCTGGGATTACAAGCGTGAGCCACCGTGCCCGGCCCTGAACATCTTTAAACAAAACAGTTAATAAATTTACATTGCCAGAAAACCTTCAGCTTTGGAGATTCTTAGAGAGCTGTGATTTTTAAAAATAAAGATTACAAATAAGAATACATTGAACTTTATCTCTACAAAGCAAGGAAAAAACTAAAATGGAAACAGAGTAGGAGGAACTAGAGATGACAAAGTTGTATATTAAAGAACATAAATATGTATTTTTACTCTTTAGCACATGCCTGTGTGCACTCATGCAACCATACACAGTTATTTGAGGATACAACTTTTCTAATGTTATCCATATTTGAGTTTCCTCTATAAACAGTAATATTGATGGAAGTAATTTATTAAATTTTTATATCCAAATTGTGAAATACACTTTCTTATGATAAAGTCTTATATTTTTTTTTACTTTTAAAATTTCCTTAATTGGTTTTAATAGCTTCATAAAAGAGCTGAAAAGTATCCTAGTACTTTGGGAGGCCAAGGCGGGCGGATCTCGGGGTCAGGAGATCCAGAGCATCCTGGCTAACACAGTGAAACCCCGTCTCTACTAAAAAATACAAAAAATTAGCCATGCGTGTTGGTGGGGGCCTGTAGTCCAGCTACTCGGGAGGCTGAGGCAGGAGAATGGCGTGAACCCGGGAGGCGGAGCTTGCAGTGAGCTGAGATGGCGTCACTGCACTCCAGCCTGGGCGACAGAGCGAGACTCCGTCTCAAAAACAAAAAACAAAAAACCTGGAAGTGAGAGGAGTAAACACAAAATAGTGCAACACTTGTCCAACTTTGTCCAACTTAGGAATGGGAACTGGTGTGTAAATTCTCCCTGATTCTGTCTCAAGTGGAAAATACACCTGAGATGATTTCTACAAGGCTTCTTAGAAAGATTGAGCCTCAAGTAATACTGCAATAATTAGTGCAACAGTATACTCTAAGGTTTAATTTTCTTCCTTCCTTTCTTTCTCTTCCCAGTTTCCCACTTCTCTTCTTTGAGATAATTTAATAACAAACAAACAAAAAAAACTATCTGCTTATAAGCCTTTGTATTCAGCTCTGCTTTTGGAGAGGACCTAGGCATGAGACAAACTGAAATATTTTGAAGTATAAGCTGATAATCTTTTTTTTTTAGATTAAAGATTCAGAAAATGAAATGAATCATATTTCAGATTTGATGGACTAAATGCTCTACTAATAACAAAATCAAGTTTACAGGCAGAGTGTTCAGAACCGTTGTTGATTAGGAAGAAGAATTTTTTTGTGCAACGATGGCTGGCATTTCCAAAAAATTACATTTCCATTATTATCTAACATCCCAGCTTTTCTAAACCATTTCGATTTTTATTAAACTTTAGTCTTTTAAATGGCACATACAAGTGCTAAATTAATTGCTTTGTTCAGATTTGAATAAACTACCTAGTTTTGAATTCTTTGAATTTTTGTATATTTGTAGTATACTTTTCTATAATCATATCAATACAGAAAGTTACTAAGACTTGCTGTTTCTACAAAATTTTATATGCATGACCTTAACTTTGGAGTATTCCAGACCATATTTATCAAAAAAGTCTATTTTAAAGATAATTTCTCCTATATCTTTCTTCCTTCCAAATCAGAAAGTTATATAGTTTGTTATAGTGGGAAATAAGTTTTTAAGGAACATCAGGACATATAAATCCACTCCATATATCTAACTAAAATGTGAAGTCCTGAAAGAAAGGAATTTTTGTCTCTTCTTAAAACGATTATATCCTCAGTGTTTAGAGCAATGACTGACATAAGGTAGGTACTCAGTAGATATTTGTTAAATTGAATAAATTAATATATAAGAACTCAATAATAGGAAAGAAGCTCAATAGGTATATTCATAATGAAATCATCACTGAGGTTTTTCTTTAGCCTATAGAATTTGGAGGAAAATTGAACAAAAAGAAATTTCAATAAAGAAATTAGTTTAGAAATATTTATCTTACAATTAACAAAACAGTATGACTGTAAATATATACACATAAAAAGTCCATGTAGAGTTAAAAGTAAGTTTGCATGAAAGCAGAAGAAGAAATGCTTTTTGATTTTTAAGGGTTAAGTTGACGTTTCTTTTAAAATAATGAATAACGTTTTGGATAATTATAGGCTCAGTAAATACTACAGTTTAATCATTGGTATAAAAAGATAAATATTGTTTCTGACCACAAGATGGCAGCAAAGATTTATTTTAGAATCAGTAAACAACCTGTCATTAAACCAAACAATGTGTATCTTAAAAAGCTAATGTGTAAGAAATGCAGATTTTTTTATTGTTGTTCCTTAGAAGTAAAACTTCATCAGAAAGGTTCTATCATTGGTGCCTAGAGTTTCTGCGACTTTTTATACTTGCCTTCTCTCTTCTAAATTCTCCATTCTTTTTTTTTTTTTTCCCTATGATGCAGCAGTCTCTCGCCCAGGCTGGAGTGCAGTGGCGCGATATCGGCTCACTGCAACCTCTGCCTCCAGGGTTCAAGCGATTTTCCTGCCTCAGCCTCCCTAGTAGTTGGGGCCTGCGCCACTACTCCTGGCTAATTTTTGTATTTTTAGTAGAGACGGGGTTTCATCATGTTGGCCAAGCTGGTCTCGAGTTCCTGACCTCAAGTGGTCCACCCGCCTCTGCCTCTCAAAGTGTTGGGATTACAGGCCACCGCGCCCGGCCTTATTTCATTTTTAAATATACATCCAGATTAATCTTAAATTAGAAATCTGAACATGTTACTCCCTAACTAAAAATACTTTGATAATTCCTTAAATCACAAGGAATAAAGAATAATCCGGCCGGGCGCGGTGGCTCACGCTTGTAATCCCAGCCCTTTGGGAGGCCGAGGCGGGCAGAGATCGAGACCGTCCTGGCTAACATGGTGAAACCCCGTCTCTACTAAAAATACAAAAACAAAATTAGCCGGGCCTGGTGGCGGGCGCCTGTAGTCCCAGCTACTAGGCAGCAGAATGGCGTGAACCCAGGAGGCGGAGCTTGCAGTGAGCCGATATCGCGCCACTGCACTCCAGCCTGGGCGACAGAGCAAGACTCCGTCTCCAAAAAAAAATTAAAAAAAGAAGAATAATCCACTTAGTTTATTCACTCAACCAATATCAGTAACCGTGTTCTGTTTACAAGGCACTGTGTATGTATCATGGGCACTAGAAATAGAAACACAAATAATTCATAAAGTTTTCCATTTTGAATATTATAAACATGTAAAGATAGAGCTGCAAGAAAGCAATTACCTAGAGAATGGTTTGGGGACTGTGAAGGCACAAAACGATAAGGTTTAAGGGTAAATTTGAGTGTGGATCATCCAGGTCTGGAACTCAGGGAAAAGATCTGGGCCTGAGAGGGCAGTTTAGAAATCATCAACATATAAGTACAATTAAAGAGCTATAAGCATTAGTGTATAATTTATTATTAACTTATATGGTTTGGCTCTATGTCCCCACCCAAATCTCATCTGGAATTATAATTACCACGTGTTGGGGGAGGGGCATTATGGGAGGTGATTCAATCATGCCGCGGACTTCCCCCTTGCTGTACTTGTGAGAGTTAGTGAGTTCTCACGAGATCTGGTTGTTTGAAAGTGTGTAGCACTTCCTCCATCTCCCCGTCTCTTTCCTGTCCTGCCATGGTAAAGAAATGCTTGTTTCCCCTTCGCCTTCCACCACGAATATTTTTCCTGAGGCCTCCCAGTCATGCTTCCTGTTAAGCCTGCAGAACTGTAAGTTAATTACATCTCTTTTCTTCATAAATTACCCAGTCTTGGGTATTTCTTTATAGCAGTCTGAAAACGGAGTAATAACATTGATTCTTAGAGTTATAAATAATAATTACAAACATATTCAAGAGATACAGAAATGATTAAAGTGAAATTCACAGAGATTATTTCCATTGCCTAACATTTTGACACACACATATATATCATATATACACATACACATATATAATATACATATTTATATTTCACACATCTTACACATAAACACAACTTTTATGTGTACACTCTAAATATCTATGTATAATATATCTGAGGAAGAAAAATAGGAAATTAGGATAGATAAGAGTTGAGGCATAAGTAAGCAAAGAATAATAGGTGCAGCCAGTTCTAGGCAAAGGAATAGCAGGTGCAGCCAGTTCTAGGCAAAGGACTAGCAGGTGCAGCCAATTCTAGGCAAAGGACTAGCAGGTGCAGCCAGTTCTAAGCAAAGGAATAGCAGGTGCAGCCAGTTCTAGGCAAGATTAGGCAGCATACAGGACACATCTTCACTCTTGTGATAACAAGACAGAAGTTTCCCCTTCAGCCTCTGTTGGGTTGCGGGCCTATCTTTCATCGGGTATAACCAATTGGAGGCCACTAAAGGGCACCTAGGGGTGTTGCCAAGTTATTTTGACTTTATAAAAACCCTAATTGGAGAGGCTCTTGATCTGCTTGCTTCAGCCGCTCCCACTCTGTGAATTGTCTTCAATAAATCTGTGCTTTCCTTTCCTTGCTCCATTCTCCGGTTGCTTTGTTTTTCCTTGCTTTGTTCTTTTGTCACTTTGTTTCTGCATTTTGTTCAATTCTTTGTTCAACGGGGCAAGAACCTGGACAACTCCATCCAGTAACATATTTATGTATACATAATACCTCACAAATAGTGCCATAATGTGCATCCTGTTTTTGAACTGCAATTCACTTAACAGTAACTCAGAGGGAGGTGGAGGACACAGCAAGTAAGACTGAAAAAGTATGGCCAGGAAGCTAAATAAGAATCTAGAGAATAAGGTCGTGTAAGACAAGAATTCAAAGACTTTTCGGAATGGATAATTTATTGTCAAATGCTGCAGAATTAAGAACTGAAACAAGAACTAAGACCTATTGACTGGATTTGGCAATTAGACTAGATGTGACCTCTGCTAGAATAGCTTCAGTGGCATGGCAGGGTGGGAACCTGATTGCTGTGTTGAGACGCAAAGAGGGGGTGTTAATAATCATGAACTGTTTCTGTGAGAACGTCCCTTTGAAAAGACAGGGGAAAAACATACTCTTTTCTCCACAGCCTCATCAACATTTGTTATCTTTTGTCTTTTTAATAATAGTCCTCCTAAAGGTGTAAGGTGATATTTTATTGTGGTTTAATTTGCATTTCCCTGATGATTAGAGATGTTGAGTACTTTTTCATATGCCTGTTCACCATATGAATTTCTTCTTTTGATACGTGTTTATTTAAGTACTTTGCCCAATTTTTAATTCAGTTATTTATACTTTTGGTACTGAGTTGTGTAAGTTCTTTATATATTTTGGGTATTAACTTCTTATTAGGTGAATGGTTTGCAAATGCTTTTTCCAATTCTATCAGTTGCCTTTTGATTTAGGTGATTGCTTCCTTTGCTGTGCAGAACTTTTTAGTTTCATGTAATACTGGATATCTATTTTTGCTTTTGTTGCCATATCCAAAAACATATTGCCAAGACCACTGTCAAAAAGCTTTTTCCCTATGTTTTCTTCTAGGAGTTTTACAGTTGCATGTTGTGTTTAAGTCTCTAATTCATTATAGATTGGTTTTTGTATGTGTGTGATAGGGGTTCAATTTAATTCTTTTTTTTGCATGTGGATAACCAGTTTTCCAAACACCATTTTTTTTTTTCTTAAGGAACTATACCCATTATGTGTTCTTGGCACCCTAGTAGAAGATACATTGACCATAAATGTATGGGCTTATTTCTGGGCTCTCTAGTCTTTTCCACTGATTTAGATGTTTGTTTTTATGACAATACTGTACGGTTTTGATTACTATAGCTTTGTAATATGATTTGAAGTCAAGCAGTGTGATGCTTCCAGCTTTATTCTTTCTTCTTAAAATTGCTTTGGCTATTCAGGGTCTTTTGTAGTTCCATGCAAATTTAGAATTGTTTTTTCTATTTCTGTATAAATTGCCATTGGGATTTTGATAAGGATGACATTGAATCTGTAGATTGCATTGGGTAGTGTGAACATTTTAACAACTGTAATTTTTCCAATCCATGAACACGGAACGTCTTTCTATTTGTGTCTTTTGAAAAATTTCTTTTGGTAATGTTTTACAATTTTCAGGGTACAGATCTTTTATTTCTTAATTTCTAAGTATTTCCTTGTTGTCATTGTTGCTAATTTAAATGAGCTTGTTTCCTGGTTTTCCTTTTCTAAAGTTTGTTGTTAGTGTATAGAAACACCACTGATTTTTGTATGTTAACTTTGTATCCTGTAATTTTATTGACTTTTTAAGTTAGTTATAATAGTGTTTTGTGTAGAGTCTTTAGGGATTTCCAGGTATATGATCATATCATCTGCAGAAAGAGATGATTTTTATTTTTCCCTTTCAATTTGGATACTTATTTTTTCTTCTTCTTCTTGCCTGATTGCTCTGGCTAGGACTTCCAGTACCATGCTGAATAGCTGTGGTGAGAGTTGGCATTCTTGCCTTCTTACAGATCTTAGAGAAAAAGCTTTCAGATTTTCCCCATTGATTATTATGTTAGCTGTGCCTCTTTCATATATGTCATTTATTGTGCTGAAGAAAGTTTCTTTCATATCTGTTTTGTTGATAGTTTTTATCTTAATGTTGAATTTGGTCCAATATTTTTTCTTGCATCTACTGAGATTATGTAGTTTATTCTTCTCTTAATTTAGTATATCACATTGATCGGTTCTTACGTGTTGAACTGTCCTTGTATGTCAGGGATAAAATCTGCTTAGTCATGATATATGATTATTTTAATTCTTTTGCTAATATTTCATTGAAGATTTTCATATTTATGGCCGTTGAGAATGTTGGCCTGCAGTTTTCTTTTTTGGTGTTGATTTTTTCTGGCTTCAGAATTGTGGTGTTAGCCTCATAAAATGAGCTTAAGAGTATTATCTCTTCTATTTTCTTGCAAGAGTTTAAGAAGGGTTTGTATTAGTTCTTTGAATATTTGGTAGAATTCACTCATGAAGCCTTCTCATCCTCAGCTTTTCCTTGTTGGAAGGTTTTTTATTACTGATTCAATCTCCTTGTTTGTTATTGGTCTACTCAGCCTTTCTATTAGTTCTTAGTTCAGCATTAGTAGGTTGTATATTCCTATTACTTATTTCTTTTAGATTATCAAATTTGTTGGTGTATAATTATTCATCATAGTTGTTTAATATCATTTTTATTTCTGTGGCATCAATTGTAAAGCCTCCTTTTTCATTTCTGTTTTTTATAATTTGAGTCTTCTTTCCTTTCTTAGTTTAGCTAAAAGTTTGTTAATTTTGTTTATCTTTTAAAAAACAAACTGTAATATTATTTTTTCTATTGTTTCTCTATCTTATATTTTATTTCTTTCTGCTCTGATCATTATTATTTTCTTCCTTCTGTTGCCTTTGGGTTAAGTTTGTTCCTTGAGTTATAAAGTTAGGTTATTTAGTTAAGATATTTCATTTTTGATGTAGGCATTTAACACAATAAACTTCCCTCTAGGTATATGGCTTTTGCTGAATTTCATAAGTTTAAGTAAATTGTATTTTCATTTTTGTTTGTCTCAAGATATTTAAAAAATTCCCCATTTGATTTTCTATTTTACCCAGTGGTTGTTCAAAAGCTGTGGTTTAATTTCCACATGTTTGAGAATTTTCCAGTTGTGTTTTGTTATTTCTAATTTCATTCCACTGTGATCTGAGAAGACACTTGATATGGTTTAAATCTTTTAAAACTTGTTGACTTGTTTTGTGATCTAACATACGACCTATTTAGGATAATGTCCTATGTGTGCTTGAGAATAATTTGTATTCTGCTGCTGTTGGGGAAGAAGGTCTGTGTATATCTGTTAGGTCTCTTTGGTGTATAGTTTTGTTTAAATTAGCTGTTTCCTTATTGGAATTCTGCCTAGATGTTTTATCCATTATTGAAAGTGAGAGTATTGAAGTTTCCTATTACTATTGTATTATTGTCAATTTCTCCCTTTGGCTCTGTCCATGTTTGTTTAATATATTTATGTGCTCTAATGCTGAATGCCTATATATTTGTAATTGTTGTGTCTTCCTGTTGAATTAAGTTTTTTATCATTACATAACAACCTTCTTTGTCTTGTGACATTTTTGACTAAAACACTATGTTGTTTGATATAAGTATAGCCACTCACATCTCTTTTTCTTACCATTTGCATGGACTACCTTTTCCCAGCCATTTACTTTTAGTCTCTGTATGTCCTTATATCTAACGTTAGTTTCATGTAGATTGTATATTGCTGGATATTGTATTTTTATTCATTTTGATTGGGAGTTTATTCATTTACATTTAAAATGATCATTGATATGTAAGGACTTGCTGTTGCCATTTTGTTCATTGTTTCCTTTTTGTCTTGCAGTTCTGTTTTTTTCTTTTTTTCCTATTTTGTTGTTTTGGTATTTGATGATGTTTGTGGTGGTTTGGTTTGATTCATTTTATGTTATTTTTTGTGTACCTACTGGAAATTCATTGTGTTCCTTTCATGTGATCATGTTTCCCTGATTCTTCATGATTCTTGTAGCTCTGCGTAGGTAGGTGTCTGTATGTTTGAATAAGTAATTACTTCTTCCAGATTTTATGGACTGGCTTTGGTAAGGAAAGACCTTCACTTACAGGAAGGTGGGGGTAGGAAGGAGATGTGGGGTGGTGACTATGGAGTGTATGATGGAGCATACTATGGTAGCAAGTCTGATGGCATGGAGTGCCAAGTGTGGGAATGTGCAGTGATTCTAGATTTAAGAAGGCATGGTGGCTGGGGGGCTCAGGCCGTTAGTGTCAGTGGCATTAGCAACTTCGTGGTCCTCAGTGGCGAGAGACCCACTGTACTAGGTCTGTAGTGGCTTTGAGAGCTGTTGCAGTCCTCAGCAGTGCCTCCAATTCTAGTTGTGGGTATCCTTAGACCTGGGCTGAGGCAGGTTGCAGTAAGTGAGGGTCAGTGATGAACATGCATGTTGGTGAAAACCAGGGGCAGCAGTGGGCAAGTATGTGGCAGTAGGCACTGGTATGTGCAAAGTGTGTGTACAGTGATGGGAACTAGCTGTAGGTATGCACCCAGTGTCAAGGGCTGGAATCAGTCAGAGGGGTTAGGGCTGATTGTTGGCATGGTTACAGTGGCAAAATCAGTGGTGAGTGCACAAGGCCACAGAGGTTAGAGCTGGTGCCCTGTGATTGTGGTTGCAGGGGTCTGCTGCAGATGTATATGCTATGGTGGGACCAGCAGCTGGGGTCAGGGCTGTCTGCATGTGCACATGCTGTTGCGAGGGCTGGGGCTGTGGTGTATGTGCATATAGAAGTGAGGGTTGGCAGTATTGGTCAGAGCTGGTCATATGTATGCTTGGCTGTGGGTTCTGGACTCACAGTATGTGTGTGTGCGCAAGGCAATGAGGACTGGTGCTTTGGGTTGGCAGTAGATATGTGCATGGTGGTATAGATGAGACTACTGATGGGACTGGAGTTGGTTGTGGAGCATATGGGGCGGCTGTACTCTGTCCAAGGCTAGGGCACTTGTAGTGTGCTGACTGGGGTGGCCTGGTAGAGGGGTAGGGACGGCAGCTCAGGTAGTGGGGCTCTGCAGAGGCGAAAAACTGCAGGGTCCTTTGTGGCAAAAGATTTAGGGGTCTGTGGAAGCTGTGCTGGCTGTTGGATTTCTCAGTGGTGAGAACTATTGGCTTCTGTGTGGAGCACACTTCTGGGGTCCTTGACAGCCCACATTGTGAGGTCTTTGGTGATGAACATAGTGAGTCTCAGTGGCTGTGATGGTTGTCGATGTCCTCAGCTGTGAAGTCTCCCGGGATCCTCTGTAGAGCACACCACTGGGGACCACAGTGGCACCTGCAGTATGGCTGATACTTACAGTGTACAACCTTCTTTGTTTCTAGCTGTCTCCAGATGTCTTGACTATTCCTATCTCCTTAGTAATCTGGGTGGGATAAAACCAAAGTGGTCCTTCAGGCAGTGCTCTGAAAAGGCTCTCCTTTTCCCTCATGAAGGAAACTTATGGGCTCAGGGCTCCCTTTCAGTACTGAGCTGTGTGGACCTGGGGGATGGGATGATGCAGGCAAAATTAAAACTGTTCTTTCTACACTTTCTGTGAGATTATTCTCATTTTTCTTCCCTGCCACGTTGCTGCACCTTCTTAACTGAACTCCTGAGCTCTTCCAGAGGTATTTCCATTTGTGGATAGCTGTCTAATTGTTGCTCTTATGGGTATACAAGGTCTAAGAGCTTTTCCTTCATCCTGCTTATGTCTTTATTCTTATTATTAAAAGCAAAATATATATTAATTTACCATTAATAAAATGTTTATTTAATTTTTGTTTCTGCTTAAGTTTCCCAATGGTACTCCTAAAATCTTGTTAAATTTTTGTTATGTGACTTTTTAGCAATATAAAAGAGTCAAATTGGGAAAAACAATAAAAGTAGCTGTACACTAAAATTATAAGAAAAAAAACCCATGTAATGAGAAGAGCCAGGACCTGGAGTAAGAAGACCTGGCATTGAGTACAAGTGTATAATCTTGGGTATATACTTTATTTTTCAGGCCCACATGCTTCTAACCTTTAAAAGCTTTTGAGGAATATCAATTAAGAAGTTTTTGTTATGAAAATGTGTTGTCAACTACAAATGGTTGTAAAAATATTAGTAAATATTTTAAAGAAACATTCATATTAAAGCGTATTATACTTTTGAACCTTTACTAAAATTACGGTATCTGATTATATATTTCACAGATTTTGATCTTCATATTGACAGCAATTTGGTTGTTATTACCACAGTTTGACAATTAAAAGTCCTTCAGTAAATGTTTGTTATGTGAATAATTAGTGAATAGTGGATCCTATAAAAATATTTATCTTGTTTTTAAACATCTGAAAGTCTTTATTGCATATTTAAAATACAGACACAGAATATTTTGGCTTGACTGGTTTTAGGTAATGTGTACTTAACTTTAGATTTTGACCCTAAGGTAATTTTGCTTTTTATTCAGAAGCCTAAACATTTTACTCAGAATTATGACAAAATTGTTTATTTTTGATAAAATATTTGGAAGAAAATAAAAATATTTTGGGTAATAAACATCATGTCAGTTTAATCTGTTGATCAACTTCTGTACAGTTATCTATTCACAACTTTGCTATTTCACTTTAAATTTACTGAAATTTTTATCAAAATAAATTTTTTCTTTTAAAATTTTTAACTGAGATTTGATAAGCTGATTTTTGTCTCTATAAAATATTATTAGTTATAACTGCTGCTATTAGATATTTTTTGGCGATTATTATTTCTACCAAATCCAATATACTTGCACCAGATTTTATATATTATGATGTTACACGTGAAATTTTATCTATTTACAATGTTATTTTTTCCTGCTTATTTGTACTACATTCATCAAAAATTTAAAGAATGAATGTTTATATTTATCTCTCAGTTAATCTTAGAAAAAACATACAGGGCAATTGCCTTCAGTTAGTTTAAGACTGAGCCAATATCCAGGCTGGTTTCTTGTATAGATAAGCCAATTATTCCTTACTCTTTTTTCTTTTCTATTTCTTTTTCTCTTTTTGAGACGGAGTCTCGCTCTGTCACCCAGGCTGGAGTGCAGTGGCGCGATCTCGGCTCAGTGCAGTGCAACCTCCGCCTCCCGGGTTCAAGCTATTCTCCTGCCTCAGCCTCCTGAGTTGCTGGGATTGCTGGTGCCCGCCACCACGCCCGGCTAATTTTTGTATTTTTATTAGAGGGGTTTCGCCATGTTGGCCAGGCTGGTCTCTAACTCCTGGCCTCGGGTGATCCACCTGCCTCGGCCTCCCAAAGTGCTGGGATTACAAGAGTGAGCCACCCACGCCTGGCCTATTCCTCATTCTTTTAATCCCTCTGTGTCCTGACAGTCTTTCCAATTCAGTTTTATTTCATTATGTATTTATAATGTGCCTTTTCTTTTTTGAAACCCTGCAAAATTTGTCAGCTTAATAAATATCATTTTAATAGACATTTAAAAATCATATATTTGGTAAATCATCTGTGATTCCGAATAATATATGCTTAGCCTCTCTCCATTTCTTTGAATAGCTGTTAATATAAATTATGTTATATGAAATATTAATGATAAAGTACTCTGTTGGTCATGAGATAACCAAATGAGGAATTCATAAAAACAAATGTGGAGTGTGTTTAGAGAACTGAATAGATATTATATTATAATATAAAAAAGGAAATTTTAAATAAATAGAGTTTCAGGGAAAATATTCTTATACTAAAATCATACTATGAAATTCACTCCTATGGGAAGTGTGAAAACTTCAGTTATTCAAAACCAGCCTGGAAACAGCATTAAAAATATACCCCTGGGAGTCATTTTATACAGTGGTTGAGTTGACCAGGAGCCTGATAGGCCTTTACCATATCTACTTTGTGTGACTTAAATAAAACGGCAACTTTTATATAGTATTTGACATGGGAAAGTAAAATTTAAAAACAATGTGAATAGTGCAGGTAACATGATTCTTTTAGTAAAATACAGTCACATTTTACTAGTCTATTAAATAGTAAGAGTAATGAGGACTTTCAAAGAATTTTGAAAATAAAAAGTGTTGTAAAGTGTTGTCAGTCTCCATTACATATTTTTATTCACACATATTACTTGTCTGGGAAAATAATTTTGTAAACTAAAAAGTGGGAAAGAAAGAGGGCTAATATAATGAAAATGAACAAAAATAAGAGGGAAAGCAGAAAACATCTGCTAAGCACTTTAAATGGCATCAGACTTTAACAGGACCAGTTCAATATTTACTAATATTAAAATAAAAAAATCCAGATGTTTCTGTTTCAAATGTGTTAAAGAAGTAAAAAATTAGTATCTTTTTAAAATGAATACTGGTAGCATTGTAATTTTGAATATCTCATGTAATAAATACTTCACTGGTTGAACTTTTGATATCTGCTTCATAATATTTCAGTTTGTTATTGAAAATAAGTAAACATCTCTGAAAGATAATGATGTAAACCGCAACTTCAAAAGTTAATAGTAGTTTAATCAACATATATTTCTATGATATTTGTTATATCATATTTCTTAAAACATAGAAGTACAAGGTACTTTAAAAACAAAACCCCATAAAATGTCCACATTTGTACATTTTTATGATTCTCTTGAGTCATCTAAATATTTTTAATTGCTAAAAATAGCCAAGAACATGAAATCATTCTGTTCTTTTACATTCATTACTATGTAAGACAACAAAGGTAATTTACTTATTATTCTGTTCCAGGCTCTTTTTATTAAATTCTCACAAAAACTGAGATGGGTACTTTATTATCTCAATTTTATTCAAGTTAGGAAGGTGTCTTAGTTTATTTGTGTTGCTATAGAGGAATACCTGAGGCTGAGTAATTTAAAAGAAAAGAGGTTTATTTGGCTCAGGTTCTGCAGGCTGTACAAAAAACATGGTGCCAGCATCTGCTTCTGGCCTCCTGCTGCTCCCACTCATGGAAGAAGATGAAGGGGAGCCAGTGTGTGCAGAGATCACATGGCAAGAGAGGAAATAAGAAAGAGTGAGAAGGGAGGTGCCAGGCCCTTTTAAACAACCAGCTCTCAAGGGAACGAATAGAGTGAGAACTCACTCAAATCCCCCCACGTACCACAAGAGAGGGCATTGATGTACTCATGAAGGATCCTCCCCCATGTCTCAAACAACTCCCATTAGGCTTTCAACTCCACTATTAATAGAATAATATATTAACATGAAATCTGAAGGGACAAACATCCAAACTATAGCACAAGATGAGACATAAAACAGTCAATTAACTTGCCAAACTTATCATAGTAAGTTACAAAGACTTAATTGAAACCTAGGCATTCTGAATCCAGAGATCATTTTCTTAATTACGAATAGCCAAAGCGTTTTAAATATGGCAATTCTATTGTGTCTGGGATATATAGAATTAACACAACAGAATACTAATATGTTTTGTGGTAATTTGTATAATTAATTTGAGGGCACTTTTAGGTGTAATCGATTAATATTATCTTCTAAGTAAGTGTTCTATTGTAGCCATAGTTTAGTCTTACTTTCATTCCTAAGTGCCTAGTATAATGTCATTATTTAATACTGTGAATACCTAATACATGTATGTTGAATACCTAATACATGTATGTTAAATTATTAATTATACAATGTTGTTATCTAATACTGTGAATACCTAACACATAGATGTTGAATAAATTATGCATTGAAATTTCTCAGTAAAATTTGCTCAAAGAAAAGAAGGGGGAGCAATATTTGAGAGTGAATTTTATTTTGAGGAGGATAGTTTTAAAAAATTGATTAAACTTTTAATTTTGGGATATTTGAAGATGACATGCAGCTGGGAAAATAATAATGATGATAATCACACTAACATATACTTTTTACCTGGTTTCTCCCAATGTGATACCATCTTATAAACTATACAAAAAAAATAAAGAAATTGACATTGATCCAATCTGCTCATCATATTCAGATTTCCCAGTTTTAGATGTATCCATTTGTGCATGTGTATTTAGTTTTATTCAATACATGTGTAGGTTCATGTAACTACCTTCACAGTCAAGATAAAAGTTTCATCACTACCAGGATTCCTATTGCAATTTTAGAACCAGACCAATTTTCTCCACTGCACCCTTACTTCTTTAACCTCTAACAACACTAATCAGTTCTCCATCTTTATAATTTTACCATTTGGAATGTTATATGAATAGAATCATATAGTATATCACCTTTTAGGATGGGGTTTAAAAAAACTGCGTATAATTTCCTGGAAGCATATCAAATTTGTTGCATATATTAATACTTCATTCCTTTGTATTGCTGAATAGTATTCCATGGTATGAATGTGCCACTGTGTGTTTAGCCTTTCGCTCACTGAAGGATATCTGAGTTTTTAGCCATTACAAATAAAGCTGATATGAACATTTATCTGTAGATTTTGCATGAACATAAGTATTATTTCTTTGGGATAAATGTCCAAGATTACAACTGCTAGGCCATATGGTAGTTGTATATTTTGTTTTGTAAGAAATTGCCAAACTGAGGCTGGGCATGGTGCCTCATGCCTCTAATACTGACACTTTGAGAGGCTGAGGCAGAAGGATTACATGAGGCCAGGAGTCTGAAACCAGCCTGGGCAACATGTCGAGGACCTGTCTCTACAAAAATAAAAATAAAAATGTTAGCTGGGCATGGTGGCATGCATCTGTAGTCCCAGCTACTCAGGAGGATTGCTTGAGCCCAGGAAGCTGATGCTGCAGTGAACTATGATGGAATCACTGCACTCCAGCCTGAGAAACAGAGTGAGATCCTGTCTCTAAGGAAAAAAAAAAAAAAATCTTGCCAAACAAATTCACAATGACTATTCTGTTTTACATTTCTATAGCAATATATAAAGGATCCAGTGTCTCTGCATCCCTGCTAGTGTTCTTAATAGGAGTGAAAGTATATTAAAAAGTTTTAGAGCAGAAATGAAAGGAAGTAATGTATAATTGGAAGAGGGCCAAGGGGGCGACTTGAGATATTTAAGTGAATGATTTGACTTGGGGTTTTATACGTTGGCAGGCTTCTAGAGGGTTGCAGTTCTTCTCCCCCAATACTTCTCTTTTAGTGGGCTGTCCACATGCATAGTGGCCTGCCAGCACTTGGGAGGGGTCACATGTGCAGTGTGTTTACTGAAATTGCATGCATGCTCACTTGAGGCCTTTTCCTCTTACCAGTGTCCCTAGAGGAAGGTCATAAACCAGTTAAACTCTGCCATTTTGCTTCTTGGTGCACATGCTTGAGCCCACTTGCTCAAATCCTGAGTTCTTATCAGGAAGCTGCTGATCACCAGTTTCAGGTTGTTTTTTTTTTGTTTTGTTTTGTTTTGTTTTTTAATCTATCAGGAGAATGCCTTTCCCTGTGCTAACTGCAACCAATTATTATTTTAGAGAGATAGTTTAACTACCACCTATCATCTGATGATTGCCTGATATTCTGGTGGGGTGGAGGACCCTTTCTTGCCCTGTTCATGTCTGACTAACTACCTCTAACGTTTCCCCCTCAAGAGTCCAAGACCCCAGTTCTGTGGGGAAAATGAGTGAGAGTTACTCTTCTGTAACTCTCTGCTGACAGAGTTGGAATGATGGTTGTTTTGTTGATCTATTTTGTCTCTCTGATGGGAAGTCTAGTGGCCTTCTATAGAGGGTTAACTCTTGAATATTGAGAGGATGATATCCCTCACTGAGAATCATCTGGAGCTTAGTGGCCCAAACTTCTTGTTTATTTTTAGCTGTAGCCAGGGATCACCTATATAAGAGGAATAAGCACAGTTATTCTAAATTGCAGACAAAAACTTTAAAACAACTGATGAGACTAGAATTTAATAACAGGTGTACCGTAGTTCTTGAAACCTAATTATTTACTCTCTAGTCCTCATTTTTGTTAAAAACAATATGACAGGACTGATTTGCAAAATAAGCTTTAGTCTTATTATACTTGGCCTGATTATTTGCATAAAGCACAACAAGAACAATTATTTGCTACATAGGATCCTTTGAAAATTGGCTTTGATGAAACTTTGTTCCATAAGACGTCTCAGATAAGACTTCTTATAGCCTTAAGTGCACCCATAGTTGTGTACTATTGAATACCTGTGGAGGTTAGGCAAATTCCTCTCCTTTTGAGTTCCCAAGATAACTTGGGGCCCCTGAGCCTGTCAGAAAGTGACATTTTTAGTTACTAAATGTCAGGAACCCTGCACAGGGGCTGTGTAGACAAGGTATGAGTGCAATTTTCCAGAGGAGATTTTATTGGCTCTATAGGTCAATTTTGATTCCTTAAAGCAGTGGTCCTCAACCTTTTTGGCACCAAGGACCAGTTTCATGGAAGACAATTTTTCCACAGACCCGGTTGAGGGGGATGGTTTTGGGATAATTCAAGTGCATTACGTTTATTGTATACTTTGTTTGTATTATTATTAGATTATAATATATAATGAAGTGATTATATAGCTCACCATAATGTAGAATCAGTGGGATACTTGAGCTTGTTTTTCCATAACTCCCCCATCTGGGGGCTATGGGAGACAGTGAGAGATCATCAGGCATTAGATTCTCATAAAGGGTGCGCAACCTAGATCCCTTGCATGCAGAGCTCACAATACAGTTTGCGCTCCTGTGAGATGCTGCCACCGATCTGACAGGAGGCAGAGCTCAGATGAGAATGTGACTGATGGGGGGTGGCTGTAAATACAGATGAAGTTTTGCTCGCTTGCCCACCACTCATATCCTGCTGTGCAGCCCAGTTCCTAATGGGCCATGGACTGGTACTGGTCCATGGACCAGGGATTGGGCACCCCTGCCTTAAAAGAAAGCACACCATCCCAGTTAAAGCCTTGGTAAAATAACTAGTTTCTGCAATTGTGTCCTGTTTTAAAAGAAAACAGATTCTTATGCACATATGCCAATAACGATATTGCCATGAGTTAAGAATACTCACAAATAGTTTCCAAACTTTGGAGAAATCTGGTAGAGAGAAATATGCTCCAAATTTTGCCTAAAGGAACGTACCTTACACAATTTTTAAAAGCTGTACATATCTCAAAAGTTTTCTTGACTCTGAAAAACAAAGGATCAGCAAAATTTTAAGCAAAAAGTCAAAAAAGATTACTTTGGTCTTTGATTAGGTTAGTCTATACAATTAATTCCTGTTTTGCTTGATATTTATGAACATGTTAGTTTTCCAAGGGAGTCTTGGAATTTTCTCCCCATTTTAATGTCACAGTCTCCAAAGTTATATGAAACCTGCATTCAAAAGCACCTGTTAGAGTACTATAGCTGATTATAAAACCACCTTTTAAAGAGGATGAAAACAAGACAATAGATGACAAAAAGTCTTAGGGTAGCCACAGTAAAAAACACAATAGATAAGGAAGTTTCATTACCTTTGTGGCACACAATAATTTTACATAAGAATTATAATTATCACTGATAATGTATACTAAATCATATCAGAATTACAGGAGTTTTGCACAATTTTGGAACACATACCAACAACATATTTATACAAATATAGTCCAAAGGAAGCCAGATTTTACCTTTGCATTAGTGTACTATTGATGGTAAACCCAATTCTTAATAAAATCTTACAGACAAATCTATCCAATCTTAATCAGTTTGACCGTAAGGTAAGGTTCTCATAAACCTTTTGTAATTTTTTTTGACAATTTATTTTTGGTTAAAGAGCAGATTAGTGCTTTAATAAAATTCTGTTATGCTTTTATTCCAATGTTCAATTTGTAAATAAACTGAGTAATACCCTTTTAATTTTAGCTAATATGTTCACTGCAGAATTCCTTTTTATTTTTTTTTAACACGACATTTATTCTTAGCAGCAGGAAATAATGAATTAGCCCCTCCATCTTCATTTACATTGCCAAGGGAAACATGACAGGATGTGGGAACCCAGCATAGAAATGATGGGCCATGGCTTGGGTACCCCATCACCCACATTTCCCTCACATCTCCCAGGTCCTCTCAAGCAGCACAGGACAGTGCCAAGCAAACCCATTTATCCTTTCCCATCCCTTCCCAGAAACTTGACAGTGATGCCTAGCATAGCACACATGTCCTTCCTTAGATCGTTCCCCTGCTTCCTCTCCCCAATACCTGGCAGCAGAAAATGCAAAAGATCTTTTGAATATTTGCCCATTTCAGAAAGCCACACTATCACCACGTAAATTTCAAAAAAATAAATTCAATGAAAACATTGTATTCATTGAGTTGACACTTGATCTCCACGTCAGGAGTTCTCTAAGCATATTGTTGAAAACCAGCATCATGGCCAGGTGTGGTGGCTCATGCCTGTAATCCCAGCACTTTGAGAGGCCAAGGCAGGCAGATCATTTGAGGTCAGGAGATTGAGACCAGCCTGGCCAGTATGGTGAAAGTGAAACCCTGTCTCTACTAAAAATACAAAAATTAGCCGGGTGCGGTGGCATGCACTTGTAGTCCCAGCTACTTGAGAGGCTGAGGCAGGAGAATCACTTGAATCTGGGAGGCAGAGGTTGTGGTGAGCTGAGATCATGCTACCACACTCCAGCCTGGATGACAAGAGTGAGACTCTGTCTTGAAAAACAAATGCACAACGGCAACAACAACAACAACAAAACAATGTCACATCCCTAGGATCCTTTCTTCCAACTGGTTGCTCATCCTCTGAAGCATTTTAGTAGTGTCTTTGTAACAATGTTTTCAAAACATCTTCCAAGTCTCCTAGTTCTATGAAGGTTGTCACTAAATGAGTGCGGGTTTTGGGAAAGAGCTGACTTCAGTTGAAAAAGCAGAGGAAACCTCAGACATTGCACAGTGTTAGGCATTAGCCTTACCACTCTTGTAAGTCTCCTCAATTAATGTCTCAGGTCTACTTGGTGTGGACTCCAAGGCCCTTCCCAGCCCCATGAGCCATCCATCAGGGTGAGCTGAGAGATCACCCAGGGAGAACAGAGCCACTTTGGCTGAGAGGAATCTTTTTTGGGGTTGGTTAGTAAGAAGGACAGTAAAATAAGAGAAGGAAACTGCACTTGGGGATTGAACGCCTCCAGCAGAAGCAGGCGAGGCATAGAGATGTCTTACCACTAGGGAACATATCTGAGTTACATGGCACCAAAGTATGTCAACAGTGGCAAATCTGTATGGGTCTGCAGCAACCTCAGTTCTTGCCTCCTCAGAAGAAAGAATTCAACTGAGGCATAAAGCAGAGTGAGAGACCAAGGCAAGTTTTAAAGCAGGAGTGAAAGTTTATTAAAAGTTTTTAGAGGAGAAATGAAAGGAAATAAAGTACACTTGGAAGAGGGCCAAGTAGGTCACTTGAGAGATTCAAATGTGTGTTTGACCTTTGACTTGGGGTTTTATACATTGGCAGGCTTACAGATGGTTGCAGGTCTTCTCCCCCAATACTTCCCTTTTAGTGGGCTGTCCACATGCATAGTGGCCTGCCAGCACTTGGGAGGGGCCATATGTGCAGTGTGTTTACTGAAGTTGTACGCATGCTCACTTGAGGCCTTTTCATCTTACCAGTCAAGGGTTCCTGCAGGAAGGTCATAAACCAGTTAAACTATGCCACTTTGCCTTTTAGTGCACATGCTTGAACCCATTTGCCCAACTCCTCAGATCTTATCAGGAGGCTGCTGATCACCAGTTTCAGGTTTTGTTCTATCTATTGGGAGACTGCCTTTCCCTGGTGCTGACTGTAACCAATTATTATTTTAGAGAGACAGCTAACACCACCTGATCATCACCTGATAGTTGCCTGACATTCCTAGTGCTGTGGGGGACCCTCTCATGCGCTGCTTATGTCTGACCGGCTACATACGCAAAACAGAGGTTCAGATAGTAAATATTTTTGGCTTTGTGGTCACTGTCACAACTATTCAATTCTGTTGTTATCATGAAAAAGCTGTCATAGACAATTCATGAGAGTGTGGCTGTATTGCATTTATATTTTAGATACAAAAACATATCATAGTTTGTATTTCATTTAGGCTGCAGTATGCCAACCACTCTTTTAAAGAAACAAATCATAATTGATATAAAATTTCATTTTTGAGATGATTGAATATTCAGTATTTTCTAAATATTGTATATACAATGTTTAATATGCTAAAGGCATTGCCATCATCTTAGTCACTATTTCTCACCTAACTGATGTATGGAACCAAAGGGAAACACTCTTTTATATCCATAATAGTTATTTAAATTATGTTTACTATGTTAAAACATAGAAATAGGTGTAAGTTTCTTTTGTTTACAGCTCATATATATTTATATAACCAAAATACAAAACAAATAAAATTAAGAATAACAGTGTTAATTTGATGTAATGAATATCTTGTTAAAAATACATTACTTTCCTCAAGATGAAATGATAGATTTATTTGTTAATTTGTTTTATTTTGAGATGGAGTCTTGCTCTGTTGCCCAGGCTGGAGTGCAGTGGTGTGATCTTGGCTCACTGCAACCTCCTCCTCCTGAGTTCAGGTGATTCTCTTGCCTCAGCCTCCCGAGTAGCTGAGATTACTGGTGCCCACCACCACGCCCAGCTAATTTTTGCATTTTTAGTAGAGACAGGGTTTTGCCATGTTGGCCAGGCTGGTCTTGAACTCCTGATCTCAGGTGATCCACCCCCATCGGCCACCCAAAGTGCTGGGATTACAGGTGTGAGCCACCATGCCCGGCCTTTTTATTTTTAATTTTAAAAAATCTTTATGGGTACAGAGTAAGTGTATATATTTATGGGGTACATTAGATATTTTGATACAGTCATTCAATTTTTAATAACCACATCAGGGTAAATGGGGTATCCATCACCTCAAGCATTTATTATTTCGTTGTGTTACAAACATTCCAATTATACTCTTTTATTTATTTTAAAGTTTACAATAAATTGTTGGCTGTAATTACCCTGTTGTGTTATCAAATAGATTTAGTATGTGATACTCATTCCTTTAAAGCAAAGACTACTTATAATTTCACATGACTGTGTGATAACTCTCTATACTTTTTTCTTTTTGAAATACTTTAATACTAATACTTTTAATTAACATCAATAATGAAATTTAATCTTCACTTGGAAAAAATTCATTGGTTATATATAAATGGTTATTTTCTTATTAGCCTCTGACAACCTCTTAATTTTAATATGGTTATCATGAATAGAAACTGGGTGCTGAGTTTATGAAGTAGTTCACAGGTTTAGGATGATTTTCAGATGGCCCAGTATATACTTAAATATTTTACCTTATAAATTAAGGTATAAAATTTAAAATATATCTTAATAATAACCCCTGTAAATATGTTCATGAAACACCATATAGGAGATGGAGATTTTGAATCTTTCCCTTCAAAAGCTGACAGCACAGTCTTTTGCAAAAATAATGCATGTAAAAGTATATGTCTGGGCTTTTGATAAAATGAGAATCTGTAATTTACCTACAGATATTTGCTTTGGTATTATTATTTTATTCTGAAAGGTTCACATGGAATCTTTATCAGATCCGAATTTTAGTTAATGCTACGATGTTGTTATAAGATATAACTTAGTGCATTTTTATATTATTTAACAAGTTTTCATTGGATACCTACTACATGCTAATATTTGAAGTAAAAATAAATGTAATAATTGGTCCTTGCCCTGGAATAGTTTATTATCTAGCTTAGGAAACAAGATATTCACACTAAATTGGTAATATGAGTAGTTAACACTTACCAGATTCTTACGATTGTTCAGTTTTTATTCTAGGTTCTTTACATATGTTAAATCATGTAATCATACACGAAACTTTGTAAGACAGGTACTGTTATTTTTCCTTCTTTATAGAAGAAGTTACAAAATCACAGAGAATTTAGATAACTTGCCCAAGATTGCAGAAATAACAAGTGGTACCATTTAAACTAGTCAATGTGATTCAGTAGCCTACGCCTTTAAAACTTACTTAGTATTGTTTCTTCTAGAAGGAGATAATATCAGGTTGGTTGTTCAGGGTCAAGCTTTAAGTCATATTATTTCACAAGTTCCATTTTTACCATTTTATTAAACCTATTTGCCAAACAATTAGTACATTAACACAACCATTTTTGGTCATTATATAATTGAAGAAATTATTTGCCATTATAATGCTCACTTTGATGCCATATTTAGGAAAAGCCTCTTCTACTTAAACATCTTCAACTTTATTTTGGGAGACTTTCTGAATAACTGCCCTAGATTGGACTGGAAAGAGAGTTGCATTTAATGTGGAGATTTTATTTCCTGACTGGCCATGTAGACACACAAAAAGAGTCAAGAAAATAATGTATTATGATCAAATAAGCCTACAAGAGTTGGAAATTATTTGAATTATAATGATGTATTCTAAAGGATGTTTCTATATGTAAGGAAATTTTAATTGTTGATACTTCCAGCATTCCTGAATTAATCCAGTCAGGAATGAGTGATATTTTTTTCTCCCAGTAACTTCAGTAATAACATTAACGGGATGTAAATTTGATGTGAAAAAGTTTTTCAGTAAATGTATGTTACTTATTGAATATAAATTTTCTAAATAAGTCCAAGTAACCCCTTTGCCATTCATGGCTCAATAATTTAGGCTTCAAAAATTTAATTAATCTATTTTTATTATACTTTAAGTTCTGGGATACATGTGCAGAACGTGCAGGTTTGTTATATAGGTATACATGTGCCATGGTGGTTTGCTGCACCCATCAACCTGTCATCTACATTAGCTATTTCTCTACACATATCCCTCTCATTGTCCCCTACCCCTGAACAAGCCCAAGTGTGTGATGTTCCCTTCCCTGTGCTTATATGTTCTCAATGTTAAACTGCCACTTGTGAGTGAGAACATGCAGTGTTTGGTTTTCTTTTCCTGTGTTAGTTTGCTGAGAATGATGGTTTACAGCTTCATCCATGTCCCTGCAAAGGACATGAACTCTTTCTTTTTTATGGTTGCATAGTATTCCATGATGTATACACATTTTCTTTATCCAGTCTGACATTGATGGGCGTTTGGGTTGGTTCCATGTCGTTGCTATTGTGAATAGTGCTGCAATAAACATATGTGTGTGTGTGTGACTTTATAGTAGAATGGTTTATAATCCTTTGGGCATATACCCAGTAATGGGATTGCTGGGTCAAATGGTATTTCTAGTTCTAGATCCTTGAGGAATCACCACACTGTCTTCCACAATGGTTGAGCTAATTTATACTCCCACCAACAGTGTAAAAGCATTCCTACTTCTCCACATCCTCTCCAGCATCTGTTGTTTCCTGACTTTTTGATGATTGCCATTCTAACTGGCTTGAGATGTTATCTCCTTGTGGTTTTGATTTGCGTTTCTCTAATGACCAGTGATGATGCGCTTTTTTTCATATGTTTGTTGGCCGCATAAATGTCTTCTTTTGAAAAGTGTCTGTTCATATCCTTTGCCCACTTTTTGTTGGGGTTGTTTTTTTCTTGTAAACTTGTTTAAGTTCCTTATAGATTCTGGATATTAGACTTTGTCAGATGGATAGGTTGCAAAAATTTTCTCCCACTCTATATGTTGCCTGTTCACTCTGGTGGTAGTTTCCTTTGCTGTGCAGAAGTTCTTTAGTTTAATTAGATCCCATTTGTCAATTTTGACTTTCATTGCCATTGCTTTTGGTGTTTTAGTCATGAAGTCTTTGACCTTGCCTATGTCCTGAATGGTATTGCCTAGGTTTTCTTCTAGGGTTTTTATGGTTTGAGGTCTTATGTTTAATTCTTTAATCCATCTTGAGATAATTTTTTTAAAAGGTGTAATGAAGGGGTCTAGTTTCAGTTTTCTGCATATGGCTAGCAAGGTTTCCCAACAGCATTTATTAAATAGAAAGTCCTTTACCCAGTGCTTGTTTGTGTCAGGTTTGTCAAAGATCAGATGGTTGCAGATGTGTGGTGTTATTTCTGAGGCCTCTGTTCTGTTCTATTGGTCTATATCTCTGTTTTGGTACCAGTACCATGCTGTTTTGGTTACTGTAGCCTTGTGGTATAGTTTGAATTCAGGTAGCATGATGCCTCCAGCTATGTTCTTTTTGCTGAGGATTGTCTTGGCTCTATGGGCTCTTTTTTGGTTCCATATGAAATTTAAAGTCGTTTTTTTCTAATTTGGTGAAGAAAGTCAATGGTAGCTTGATGGGAATAGCATTGAATCTACAAATTACTTTGGGCAGTATGGCCATTTTCACGATATAGACTCTTCCTATCCATGATCACGGAATGTTTTTTCGTTTGTTTGTCTTATCTCTTTTTTCCTTGAGCAGTGGTTTGTAGTTCTCCTTGAAGAGGTCTGTCACATCCCTTATAAGTTTTATTCCTAGGTATTTTATTCTCTTTGTAGCAATTGTGAATGGGAATTTGCTCATGATTTGGCTCTCTGTTTGTCTATTATCAGTGTATAGGAATGCTTGTGATTTTTGCACATTGATTTTGTATCCTGAGACTTTGCTGAACTTGCTTATCAGCTTAAGGAGATTTTGGGCTGAGACGATGAGGTTTTCAAAATATAAAATCATGTCATCTGCAGACAGAGTCAATTTGACCTCCTCTCTTCCTATATGAATACCCTTTATTTCTTTCTGTTGCCTGATTTCCTGGCCAGAACTTCCAATACTATGTTGAATAGGAGTACTGAGAGAGGGCATCCTTGTCTTGTGCTGGTTTTCAAAGGGATCGCTTCCAGCTTTTGCCCATTCAGTATGATATTGGCTGTGGGTTTGTCATAAGTAACTTTTATTATTTTGAGATATGTTCCATCAATACTTGGTTTATTGAGTGTTTTTAGCATGAAGGAGTGTTGACATTTTTCGAAGGCCTTTTCTGCATCTATTGAAATAATCGTGGTTTTTTTCATTGGTTCTGTTTATATGATGGATTATGCATATTGATTTGTGTATGTTGAAGCAGCCTTGCATCCCAAGGATGAAGCTGACTTGATTGTGATGGATAAGCTTTTTATTGTGCCGCTGGACTCGGTTTGCCAGTATTTTATTGAGAATTTTTTTATCAATGTTCATCAGGGATATTGGCCTGAAATTTTCTGTTTTTGTTGTGTCGCTGCCAGCTTTTGGTATAAGGGTGATTCTGGACTCATAAAATGAGTTAGGGAGGAATCCCTCTTTTTATATTGTTTGGAAGAGTTTCAGAAGGAATGGTACCAGCTTGTACCTCTGTTATAATTTGGCTATGAATCTCTCTTGGCCTTTTTTTGGTGGGTAGGTTATTCATTACTGCCTCGATTTCAGAACTTGTTATTGGTCTATTCAAGGACTTGACTTCTTCCTGTTTCAGTCTTGGGAGGGTGTATTTTTTCAGGAATTTATCTATTTCTTCCAGGTTTTCTGGTTTATTTGCATAGAATTGTTTATAGTATTTTCTGATGGTAGTTTGTATTTCTTTGGGATCAGTGGTGATATCCCCTTTACCATTTTTTATTGTGTCTAGTTGATTCTTCTTTCTTTTCTTCATTAATGTGGCTATTGGTCTATCTATTTTGTTAATCTTTTCAAAAAACCAGCTCCTGGATTTATTGATTTTTTGAAGGGTTTTTTGTATCTCTATCTCCTTCAGTTCTGCTCTGATCTTAGTTATTTCTTGTCTTCTGCTGGCTTTTGAATTTGTTTGCTATTGTTTCTCTAGTTCTTTTAATTGTGATGTTAGGGTGTTGATTTTAGATTTTTCCTGCTTTCTCCTGTGGGCATTTACTGCTATAAATTGCCCTCTAAATACTGCTTTAGCTGTGTCCCAGAGATTCTGGTATGTTGTGTCTTTGTTCTCATTAGTTTTAAATAACTTACTGATTTGTGCCTTAATTTCATTATTTACCTAGTATTCATTCAGGAGCAGGTTGTCGGTATCCAGGTAGGTGTGGAGTTTTGAGTGAGTTTCTTAATCCTGAGTTCTAGTTTGATTGCACTGTTGTCTGAGAGACTGCTTGTTATGATTTCTGTTCTTTTTCATTTGCTGAGGAGTGTTTTACTTCTAATTATGTGGTCAATTTTAGAATTAGTGCTATGAGGTGCTGAGAAGAGTGTATTTTCTGTTGATTTGGGGTGGAGGGTTCTGTAGATGTCTGTTAGGTCTACTTGGACCAGAGCTGAGTTCAAGTCCTGAATATCCATGTTAATTTTCTGTCTTGTTGATCTGTCTGATATTGACAGTGGGGTGTTAAAGTCTCCCACTATTATTGTGTGGGTGTCTAAGTCTCTTTGTAGGTCTCTAAGAACTTACTTTATGAATCTGGGTGCTCCTGTGTTAGTTGCATATATATTTAGGATAGTTATCTCTTATTGTTGCATCGATCCCTTTACCATTATGTAATGCCCTTGTCTCTTGATCTTTGTTGGTTTAAAGTCTGTTTTATCATGCACTAGGATTGCAACCCCTGCTTTTTTTTGTTTTCCATTTGCTTGGTAGATCTTCCTCCATCCCTTTATTTTGAGCCTATGTGTGTCTCTGAATGTGAGATGGGTCTCCTGAATACAGCACACTAATGGGTCTTGACTCTTTATCCAATTTGCCAGTCTGTGCCTTTTAATTGGGGCATTTAGCCCATTTATATTTAATGTGAATGTTATTATGCCATTATGATGCTAGTTGGTTATTTTGCCCATTAGTTGATGCAGTTTCTTCATAGTGTCAATGGTCTTTACAATTTGGTTTGTTTTTGCAGTGGCTGTTACTGGTTTTTCCTTTCCATATTTCATGCTTCCTTCAGGAGCTTTTGTAAGGCAGGCTTTTTATTTCTCTAAGTCCAAGTCACTTAATTCGCAGCATATCATAATTCAGCAATTGTTTGTCTCCACAACAACTAATGCTATAGAATCTAAGTGCTTATAAATTAGTATCTTAATAAAATTATATGGTCTTATTGATTTTTGTGTCTCTTTCACTGTTACAGTAACACTGAAAGTATATGATGTGTTTGGTTATAATTCTCATGGACAAAATGACATAGAGTTGACTCCTTAAATGAGTGGCTTCTTTCAGTAGTTTTAAAACTAAAAATAAAGTCATTTCTGGAGGCAACAGAAATGATCAGAATGATAAAATGAGAGGAAAAATGGAATGTGTTTTAATAAAACATGAACATTTATTAATATGTTTTCTGCCTTAAGTTATATATCAAAATTTTAATTAGATATGTGTATAAACAATGAAAATATATGTAATATACGTATTTTATGTTACATAGCTTAAGCAAGCAATTGTTCTAAAATGTTTATTGATTCTTTGCAATTTTTTAAATTTAGTTGGCCAGTTTTAATGAGTGCCTACTACCACTTTTATTTGATTCAAAAATGCCTTGTCCTCAAATTTTAACATTGTGAAATTAAAGTACATTGTTTAATCTATGTTAACATTGCAGTCTCATTGCCAAAACTTTGGTAAAGCAATGAGTAGCCTTGTGGTGCCCATTGCCTGCAGTCTTAACAATGGGTATGTGCATATTTATCTAATTGTCAACTTAGCTAGATTATTTGCAAATTGGTAACCAAAGAGAATATTGAATTTTAATTTAATTTGGAATCATAATTGCAGCACCAAATTCATAAAAACTATTACATTGGAATGCAACGTTAAAATGAAAAGTATTGAGTGCAGAAGAGCATAATATAGATTTGCAAAATGAAAATTTATTATGAGTAGAGCAAATATTTGTTAATGGAACATTATATCCATATTTTTATACCATGAACCAAGTAATTTTTGTACTTAGAGAAAAATACACAAAAAGATAAAGGTGAGTTTTATTTTGTTATTGAGACATTTAAAAAAGAATTTCTGGTCACACTCCAGGCAATGCAATTAAAGAGAGAAGAAATTGGCAAATCTCTTGGAACAGATCACAGAATTTTCAAAACTAGGAAAGTTTTATGTGATGATTCCTGTATCATGAAAATCTATCCCTCAGATGCTGAGCATGTAAGTTTCAAGGCTTCCAGCTAACTTCTAATAGAAACTGTTAACTACCAGGGATGCATAAGTCTTATTAGGAGAAAAGGAAAGTTTCAATTTAAATAAATAGAAAATGTAAATGAAATCTTGATATTATTTGATATGCCCAAAACTATACAGTCAATTCTAATATGCTAAAGTGGTCAGGGTCATGAACATGGGATATAAATGGCAGTATTTCTCTGTTAAGTAACTGTGTATACCTGGAAATGATTCAAAAGAAGATCTGAATTATGGGTTATTGAAAACATTTCTATATTCTCCAGGCGAAGGTAACTTCATTATATATCTGATATCCAAAAGGCCTCTAGCCTATAAAGAGACATCTTTTTTTTTCTTTTTTTTAAAATTTTATTATTATACTTTAAGTTTTAGGGTACGTGTACACAATGTGCAGGTTTTTTACATATGTATCCATGTGCCATGTTGGTGTGCTACACTCATTAACTCGTCATTTAACATTAGGTATATCTCTTAATACTATCCATACCCCCTGCCCCCACCCCACGACAGTCCCCGGAGTGTGATGTTCCCCTTCCTGTGTCCATGTGTTCTCACTGTTCAATTCCCACCTATGAATGAGAACAGGCGGTGTTTGGTTTTTTGTCCTTGTGATAGTTTGCAGAGAATGATGGTTTCCAGTTTCATCCATGTCCCTATAAAGGACATGAACTCATCCTTTTTTATGGCTGCATAGCATTCCATGGTGTATATGTGCCACATTTTCTTAATCCAGTCTATTGTTGTTGGACATTTGGGTTGGTTCCAAGTCTTTGCTATTGTGAATAGTGCCACAATAAACATACGTGTGCATGTGTCTTTATAGCAGCATGATTTATAATCCTTTGGGTATATACCCAGTAATGGGATGGCTGGGTCAAATGGTATTTCTAGTTCTAGATCCCTGAGGAATCATCACACTGACTTCCACAATGGTTGAACTAGTTTACAGTCCCACCAACAGTGTAAAAGTGTTCCTATTTCTCCACATCCTCTCCAGCACCTGTTGTTTCCTGACTTTTTAATGATTGCCATTCTAACTGGTGTGAGATGGTATCTCATTGTGGTTTTGATTTGCATTTCTCTGATGGCCAGTGATGATGAGCATTTTTTCATGTGTTTTTGGCTGCATAAATGTCTTCTTTTGAGAAGTGTCTGTTCACATCCTTTGCCCACTTTTTCATGGGGTTGTTTTTTTTTTCTTGTAAATTTGAGTTCATTGTAGATTCTGGATATTAGCCATTTGTCAGATGAGTAGGTTGTGAAAATTTTCTCCCATTTTGTAGGTTGCCTGTTCACTCTGGTGGTAGTGAGACATCTTACTTTTCTCCTGAAACCAGCTGATAATTCCAACAATGAGAGAGAGAGAGCTACAGCAATGCATAAAGGAAGCATGAGAAAATGCTGATAGAGAAGGGTGAGATAAGCAGGTGGTCTTCAATATTTTAACGTCTGATGGCAGAGGAGCCAGCGAAAAGAGGCTGAAAAGGGGTAGGCAGAGAAAAGGGAGGGAAACTGATGAAATGTAGTGTCATGGAAGTGACGCAAAAATAATGTTTCAAGAAGGAGGCAGTGATCAATTCTGTCAAATGCTGCTGCTGTTGAAATATTAAATACAATGAAGGCTGAAACAAGTCCACTGAATTTACATGTAAGTAACTAACTGAAACTTGAGGAAAGTGGTTTTCATGGAGTAGTTTGGCCAAAGACAGATTAGATTGTTCTAAATAGTTAATGGGACAAAAAAGTGGAGACTTAATTTAAATAACTATTCTGATATGTCTAAATGTGCAGAGGTTATGGGCTGAAGGAGCACTTGGAAGTAAGAGTTGTCTTTTATTTTTAATTTTTTAGATGAAAAAATTCAAAGATAAAGTTAGGGAGGAATATACTAGCCCACTGTGGTTCCAACTACAGGTCCTAACTCATTTGTTTGTTGTAACATTAATTTAACAAGTGGTGTCCATTCAAAAAAAAAAAAAAAACCAGAAAACATCAGTGTATCATGGTATCATGCACAGTAAGGTAATGTTATATTATGGATCTTTGTTTTGGTTATTTATATAAATTTTTGACCACAAACAGAAGTGCATTTTATATGTTATATACATGATACTTATATACGATACATATGTAATATACATGTGTAATATGTATATATTAGGTTGCAACAATAATATGTATTTTTTTGTTGTGGGTCGCAGTAAAACAAAAAAAGAAATACTCTTTGACAGCGAAAGAATTAAATGTTAGCATAGATTCCTTAGAATATGGGAGGGGCTTGGACTCAGATTACACATAATAGAATTAGCCTTCAAGGGGAAGAGAGATGGCTGGGTGAGGTGGCTCACGTCTGTAATCCCAGCACTTTGGGAGGCAGAGGCAGGTGGATCACCTGAGATCATGAGTTCGAGACTAGTTGGCCAATATGGTGAATCCCCATCTCTTTTGTATTTTTTGTACTAAAAAATACAAAAATTAGCCGGGCATGGTGGCAGGTGGCTGTAATACCAGCTACTCGGGAGGCTGAGGCAGGAGAATAGTTTGTACCTGGGAGGTGGAGGTTGCAGTGAGCTGAGATCAGTTCAGTGCACTGCAGCCTGGGTGACAGAGCAAGACTCCATCTCAAAAAAAAAAAAAAGACACATATATATGGAAATATATGTATATTTGTGTCAGGAGGGCAGGAGGAAAAGATTGGTACAGATGTGACTATCAAATTTGGCAGCATAATGTTTAAAGAATTCCTGTCTGATGGCTCTAATCATTTTAGTTAAGTATAATACAATCATCTGTTGAGCGTAGAGGGCATAGAGAGGATATTATGATATGTAAGAATGGAGGAATTTTGAAACACTTTACATAGAAGTTGATAACAATGATTAGAGAATTATATTAAGATGGGTGTAGGTGAAGTTGTTCATTAAGTTTGTAGAAATGTCAATCCATTTAGGAGTGTTCAGCTGTCTAAGCATAGGTGGGCACCGACCACAGAGATTGTTGGATTCTAGGTGTAGGCTTAGAAAGAACAAATTGACAAGGAAGGTTAGTGTATTATTAACAAAATGATTGAAATCAAATACTGTGGAGTAATTGAAAGTACAAGGAGTCTGATATTTTGAAAGAAAACACAGACGTCAATGGAGCTACAGCCTCAAAGAGATTGAAGAACAAATGGGCTCTTGAGCAGTAAATGGAAATTTTCATAAGAGGGGAATGTTTGTAACTTTGGAATTGGAATATTTTTTCAGTGATAAATTATAAGAGATCAGCAAAGATGATGTACATATAGCATTAATGATGAGGAAGTTAGAGAACCATTAAAATATGATACCAAATAGATTGTCTATGAGGACATTGAGTTTCCTAAAATGACAGTAAGAATAGAAAAGGAGAGAAATACACTGAGTTGGGGTACCAAAATTTGCAGTAAATGAGATAAATTGGCTAGTTTTATAGATGAAAACAAAAAGGGAAATGAATAGTTTAAGAAGCTGGAAGAGCTTTTGTAGAGTTAGGCAGCAATGAGAACTCTAGTCCTATTTCTAACCCATGAGCTACCTAAGATGAAGGTATTGCCTAAGAATATCAGCTCTGGATTCAGACTGCCTGGATTCCATTGTTAATTTCATCTCTCTTTACTTCTGTGACCTGAGAAAGTTACTTAATGTCTCTTTGTCTCAGTGTCACAGCTGTAAAATGTGGATGAAATGACCTAATCCATCGCATTGTAGTGATAATTTAATGAAGTTCATAAAATTTATGAAATAAGTTTGTATATATCATTGGTATAGTGCTTGAACATAGCGAAGTGTACAGTAAATGTTAGCTATTATTTGTATTATTTTCTAGAATGATAAAGAATAAATAGCCTCTACTTGAGAGAGCTGTAGAAGTTTTCTCAGTCGTCATCCATTTTTTTTTTCTTTTTTAGCGAAACGAATGTTTGGGGAAGCTGGTAGAGTTGTGGGGATTTACTAGTTTTATAGAAAGAGTTTCAGAAAGTCCAGTGGAATTGTTTTGGAGGGAAAGGAGAAGGGAGTGTGATGACAGGTCAGGGAACAGACACACTGAGAATAATGGGGATGAGAATAGAGCTAGGGATAGCTTAAAATGCTTATATATGCATAACGCAATTGCCACAATGGCATGCGATTCACAAAGACTACACACAGAAGCTGAGGTAGAAATGAAGGGTGTGAGGCATATACAAATTTAGTCCCAATAGTCATTTGAGGAAGGGAAATGCTTTGGCCTTACAGAATTCATACATATATGGTCTGAAAGGGAGATCATGCAGGTGTGGGATGGGGTAGGTTACACTTTTTCCTTCTATTGTCAATAGCTACGATACAAGGAGTTGTGACTGGCAACTATAAGTAAATGAGCACAAGCCACAAGTTCTCCATTGAAAGTAGGAGGGGATGCACATTGGCCACAGTTTCCATACACACCCTGTGGGTAGAGCTATCGTTCACCCCAGTCACTAATGTTTCTCTGTTTTCATCAAGGTCATTATCATTATCTTAAACTACCATTTACTTGTTCACTTATTTTCCATTTACTAATGAAAGTGAAATCAATAACTATGATTCTATCTCTGTTGTTTAGGATAGTGTTTCCAGTGCCTAGACAACCATGTTATTTGTTAAATGAATATCCTCTATTCCTTTCAATTCAGGACATTTATATTATTTTCAGGATGATGCACCTTGGTCTAATATATGGAGTTACTTTGCCTTATAAAAACATATTGTGGCTGGATAAGGTGGCTCATGCCTGCAATCCCAGTACATTGGGAGACCAAGGTAGGAGGATTGCTTGCTCCCAGGGATTTAAGACCAGCCTAGGCAACATAGTGAGATTCTATTTCTTTAAAAAAAAAAAAAAAAAAAAAAAAGCCAGGCATGGTGGCACCTGCCTGTAGTCCCAGCTACTCAAGAGGCTGCGGTGGGAGAAATGCTTGAGCCTGAGAGGTTGAAGATTAAGTGAGCCATGATTGGGCTACTGCACTCCATTCTGGGTGACAGAGTGAGACCCTCACCCCTGCCGTCTCTCTCTGTCTATTGCTGTTAAGTACCTACTATTTGGTATAATTCATCATTTTGAATTCGCCTTTTTATCTTATAGAAATGAAATAATGGTTTGTCATTAAGTATAAACTAATAATTTTGTTGTACAATAGTATAAATATATTTTGCCTAAATTTAGAACTATTTATGTAAAACTTTATATAGTGTGTTTATTTTTATTAAGCCCTCAGCAAGGCAGAATATTTGACTCTGCACTTAAAAAAGGCAGAGGAAATATGACAAATTATTGATGCTTTCCTCACTAAATTGATCTTTGCTCAGTAACAGCTCTTGTAACTTTCTCTCATAGCTCTCAAAATGAATTGAAATTAGTTTCAAGGTTGGAAAAACCCCGTAGCTTCATGAAGTATTCAGAATCTGTAGCATTTATTTTTTCTGGAAGCATTATCAGTCAACTCTGAAAACTTTTTTTCAGTGCCAGTGAATAGACATTTTCAGAATACACAATTTTCTGAAAAGATTGTGGTAGCTTCATATGGGCATGTGCTTTGATAGCCCCAAGGGATAGCAGATGTTTTTTGATAGAAAAGACCATATTTAGTATTTTTATTAAGCGTATTCTAAGATTATTCTTTATGATTTACAATAATGAATAATGACAATCCTTATTTTTGTCTTCAACTCTGCTCCTTTTCAGTCTACTTTGTTGAAGTGCCTTAAGATTTGATCTGGAAAGTCTTAAAATCTCTGTTTATATTAACTCCATACCTGATCTAATTTTGACCCACATGTATATAGTTTATACCTCTCTCCTAAGATCCAGATTCATGTGTACAATTGATTTATTGACATACCCACTCAAAAGTGCCAAAAGGCCGGGCTCAGTGGCTCACGCCTGTAATCCTAGCACTTTGGGAGGCCAAGGCGGGTGGATTGCCTGAGCTCAGGAGTTCAAGACTAGCCTGGGCAATATGGTGAAACCCCATCTCTACTAAAATACAAAAAATTAGCTGGACATGGCGGTGTGTGCCTGTAATCCCAGTGACTGGGGAGGCTGAGGCAGGAGAATTGCTAGAACCCAGGAGGCAGAGGTTGCAGTGAGCCGAGATCGTGCCACTGCACTCCAGCCTAGGTGACAGAGTGAGGGGAAAAAAAAAGTGCCAACAATGTCTTAGATTTAACAAGTTCAAGACAACACTTATTGATTGTCTTATTCACCAAACAAGCTTTTTTCCCTCATACTATTTGGCACCAGTCTATCTCATAAAGCAAAAGTTGAAGTGTTTTTCTTCATTATTTCCATTGATTCCATTAGAAAGGCAAGTCAAATCTACTTTAAAGATGTGTTTCCCACTGCCAACTTTTCTTTATCTCCTTTCACCTTTCAAAATAAAGTCACCGTCATCCCCATATAGATTACTACAAGCATCTCCCAAGGGCATTGGTTTCAGTTTTAGTTAAGTTTTCCTTCTTAGAGAAAGGCCATTTCTATTTTCCAATTATTTGCTCTAGTGAGAGTCTAAGCTGACTTGGCTCATATGGGGATCCCAGAGCCATCTATGGGACCAGAGGGAAACACTACTCTTGTTTGTGAAAAGGAACTATGTGGAATTTTGGCTTAAGTGGAGTCATCCCCACCCAAACCACAAGGACAAAAAAAAAAAAAAAAACAGAAAAGGAAAAGATCAATCCCTAAGGGACTTTCAAGGCATTTTTTTTTTCCAAGAGAAGAGGAAATGGATATTGAGAAGGCAAAAATAATGGATATCTATCACTTTCATTTTGTCCTCTGCTATAGACTGAGTTGCATCCCCCCAAATTAATATATGGAATCCCTAACCCCTCAGTGTGATTGTATTTGAAGATGGGGCCTTTGAGAGGTAACTTTTAAATGCTTATTGTTTAAGCCACCCAGTCTATGTCATTTTGTCATAGCAGCTCAACTGGAGTAAGATACCCTTCTATGACAAATTCTTTACACATCACACGGTATAATTATTTCAGAACTCAAGTTGTATCATGCTACTACTTTGTAAAACCCTCCTAATGGTTCTTATGCATTTATACTACATTTCAAATATCTTTTAATAGTTACAAGGCTGTGAGTAATCTGTATCTTTCCTACATTCAGCCTCATCTCATGCCAATTTCTCTCTCACCCACTATATACTCTTAAATGAAAGCAAAATCCTTAGGGCATTTACACTTGCTGTCCTCACTCCTTGGAGAACACTTTTGCCTATTTATGCTATCCTGTTCCTTCGTGTCTCAGCTCAAATGTCACTTCCATAGAGAGGCTTTCTCTATATACCTACTCCTCCACTTATATTTGAAAGAATTATTGGATAACTGCAATAATATTTGGGCTACTGTAATATCTAATTACTTTTACTATTAGTGCTCTATAATACTTATTCTATATTAGCATAAAGAAAGTTCCTTAGTCAATCAAATAATTCTTTTCCTGTCTTTAAAAAATATGTTTCTTTAAAAATGCACATTATTCCTTAAAGAACCCAGAAATAAATCCACACATTTACAACCAATTCATTTTTGACAAAGATGCCAAGAACATACATGGGGGAAAGGAAAGTCTCTTCAATAAATGGTGCTGGGAAAATTGGATAACTTATGCACAAGGAAAAAGCTAGATTCCTATCTCTTACCTTATACAAAAATCAAATCTAAATGAATTAAAGACTTAAATGTAAGAACTGAAACCACACAACTACTAGAAGAAAACATTGGGGAAATGTTTCAGGACATTGTTCCGTGCAAAGATTTTTTAGATAAGTCCTCAAATGCACAGGCAACAAAAGCAAGAATAAACAAATGGGATCATGTCAAGCTAAGATGCTTCTGCCCAGCAAAGGAAGTAATTAACGAAGCGAAGAGACAACTTACGTAATGGGAGAAAATATTTGCAAACTCTATCCAATGAGGGATTGATTACCAGAATGTATAAAGAACTCAAGCAACTCAATAGCAAGATATTTTCAAGTAATTGGATTAAAAAAACAAAAGATCTTAAAAGATATTTCTCAAAAGAAGACACACAAATGGCCAATAGTTATATGAAAAAATGCTCAACATCATTAATCATCAGGGAAATGCAAATCAAAACCATAAGATATTTTCTCACTCCAGTTAAAATGGCTTTTACCAAAAAACAAAATAAAAGTGGATACCTGGCAAGACACAGAGAAAGAGGAATACTCATACACTGTTGGTGGTAATGTAAATTAGTACAGCCACTATAGGAAAGAGTATGAAGGTTCCTCAAAAAAAATAAAAACAGAACTACCACATGATTCAGCAATCTCACTGCTGAGTATATATCCAAAAGAAAGGACGTCAGTATGTCAAAGAGATATGTGCACTCCCGTGTTCATTGCAGCATTATTCCCTGTAGTCAAATTTTGGAATTAGCCTATGTTCATCAACCGATGAATGGATAAGGAAAATATGATACATATACACAGCGGCCTATTAGCCATTAAAAATAATATAATCCTTTCATTTACAGCAACATGGATAGAACTGGAAGTCATTATGTTAAGTGAAATAAGCCAGGCATGGAAAGACAAATACCACATGCTCTTACTCATATGTGGAAGCTAAAATAGTGGAGCTTATGGAGATAGAGTGGATTCATGGCTACCAGAGGCTGGGAAGAGTTGAGGAGGAGAGAAAAGTCATTAGCTAATGAGTACAAAAACACATTTAGTTAGAAGGAATGAGATCTAGTGTTAGATAGTAGAATAGGGCAACTATAGTTAACAATAATTTTTTTGTATAGTTCAAAATTGCTGGAAGAGAGCAATTGAAATGTTTCCAACATAAAGAAGAAGTGAATGGTTGGGGTGATGGATGCCCCAATTTCCCTGGCTTGTTCATTATATATTGTATCAAAATACTACATGTATCCCCAAAATATGCCCAACTATTATTAATAACAAATAAAATCTTTATGAAAGTATTATTCTTGTTTCTTCCTAGCATTCCCTGCCTGCAAAAATATAGATCTAATTTTGTCCATTTAAAAATCAGCATATCCTTCTGTTACTGTATCTTGTAAGCTTTATTTTTTAAAGTTTATTTACATTTTTAATACTTCACAAGGTCTGATTTGGTCATGTTTAGAGTCTAGACTGTAACTCATGAAAATGTAAGATAAGCGACGGTACATATTTTAAAGTAACAATTGTAGAAGGAACTAAATATGTGTTTCCATTTGTGCTTTGAAATAAAATCAACTAAGAAGCATGTAAAGTAGCAGTGTTCAATTCACAAACAATACTTATACATAAATATGTCAGAAAAAGTGGCTAGTGATATATTTACTGAACTGAATAGCAAGATTATAGTCATTTAAGACTATGCTCAGTCTCTTACTGAGGCCAAAGACATCATCATTTTTTTATTATAAAAAACGTAATTTTTATGATAGTAACAGTATGATTATTAGTAAAAATTAAATGATGTATTTGAATTAGGATTAAGTAAATTGGCATTAAAAAGTTTAAAAAGAAGCCATAATATATACATTACTTTTTAGAAGTGGATTATATTTCAGTTTATAATTTTTTGACTTAAAATTTAATATTAAAACTATTACTGTAATGTAAATTTTAACATTATTATTATTTGTATGATCTATATTCCTCAGCTGGAAACCAAATTGTTTGAAGGACCTATGCAACAGTGAAAATAAAGTCTAGTGGCATGATACTGTGAAATACCAATGACCAGTATTGTCAACAAGGCACCAAGAACTGAAGAAAGTCAAGTGCAGGAATCAAGGAAATAGATCTTGCAAGAGAAAAAAAGTATTCAGTTTTGTTAATATTAAAAACTGACTTTTATGTGGTAGATTTTTGCAGATACCTTTTGTTTAAACCACCTCTCCACACCTTCCAAAACTAGTTGTATGTTTGTTATGGGGAAAATCACCTATTTGTGATCATTCTACTTGGCTCCTTACAGTTCACAGAACTGTGATTACAATGTTTTAGATCTTATCAATAACTTAGTTCCACAAAGCCTTCACTTAATGATTTTAAGGAATTTTTAAGGTAAAATCATATAATTTTTATTTTTTAAAACATCAATGGACTTTTGAAAAAAGCAGTATTAGGTATATTGAAAATTTAGTAGAATGTATAGAGAACTCTCATATACTCCTTCTCTTTCCCTCTTTCCCTATACTGCACAGTTTCCCCCATTATTATCTTTATTATTTTTAATGCTTCTTTAATTTTTGTACTAGGGAACTGGCAGAATTCTGGTATAACCTCCATAAATAAAATTTATTCTAAGCAATTTTAGATCTGCACACACTAGTGTAATGGTTAAAAGTATAATCTTTTGTGTCAAATGTTTGCATTTGTGAACAATTCTGGTTCATTGCTTGCTTGCCATGGAGCCTTGAGCAAGTTTGTTATCTTTGAGTCTCAATTCCTTTGTCTGTGATGTAGGAGCAATAATATCTACCTCTCATTGTTTTTTGGTATTTCTTTTTTGTTTGTTTGTTGTTGAGACAAGATCTTGCTCTGTTGCCCAGGCTGGAGTGCAGTGGTGCAATCATGACTTACTGCTGGCTTGAGCTCCTGGGCTCAAGTGATCCTCCCAACTCAGCTTCCCCAAGTAGCTGGGACTATAGGTGCATGCCACCATGCCTGTCTAATTTTTGTATTTTTTGGAGAGATGAGTTTTCACCATGTTGCCCAGGCTGGTCTCGAATTCCTGAGCTCAAATGATCCTCCTGCCTCTGCCTCCCAAAGTGCTGTGATTACAGGTGTGAGCCACCATGCCTGGCCTACATTGTTGATACGGGATTAAATAGGATTATATAAATACAGCATTGATACAATGTCTATCTTAATAAGAATATATCATTATTTTTGTTTAATAAAAATAATGTCACTTTTTTTTTCCCAAGAAATGGTGTGGATTTAAGGAACACTTAAGGAAACGTAATTTATGGCAGAAAGGAAAAATAATACTGTACAAAAAAGAGCATGGGCTACAGAGTGAAACTGAATCCCTATATCACTACATGAAAACTGGGTGACTTTTGACAAGTTGTTTAAATTAACTGGTTTATTTTTTCAATTAAAAAATGAAAACAGTTTTATTTATAAAAGTTTTATTTATTTTATACTTTGAGAATTATCTATGTAAAACATAGAATTATATTTTGAGATAATCTATGTAAAACATCTCCCAAAGTGTATTTAACATAAATGGTCAAAGTATATGTACTTCATATAAGGAACATGCATATTTACTCTTCTCTGGGTGTGTGAGATGATAAAATATAAATATGGTAAGTGTGAACTATTTGGTTGATTTGAATTCAACAAAACTTTTGACAAGTTTCTGTGCCAAAAGTTACCTAAATATGAAGCTCTCAACAGATTTCTAGTTATGATTTTATCATAAATGACTTTACTAAGATGTTATAGGTAAACAAACATGGCCACATCCCTACATGGGCTGTTGTGGTGTCATATACCCTCACTCTTTTCACTCCAAATTCTCAAATGGGTGATTTCTCAAATGCTCCACAGTTCTCAAATGGGTGATGTTGGCCTACTTGTCCAGCCTGTCTATGCTTTCATAGCTCAGCTATAAACTATTTATTATGACAGCCTGCCTGTTGAGGTGATTATATGTAAATGATATATTTGTATATGTGTACATACAAAGCTTTGGCATGACACCTAAAAGGCAAACAACTTAGGTACCATGCAAGAGATGGACTTTTATTGGAAGTAAGGAGGTCAAGATTATCTTCTCCCTTATGGTGGTAAGTTTTTCTTCTGTGTTTTGCAATGTTAAAAAAGCCAGTGTGTGTTCTTATCAAAAGACCCTCCACTTGGAAAGGTCACGCAAAGATATATGGTGGGGCTAAGAGTAAAGGAAATAGGAAATCAATCTGTAGAGTTGGCCCTGCTCCAGGATTTACAATTAAGAGTTAAAAAGACTATTGCTTTGCAGGAGAAGAAAGTAGATAGAGTTTGTGATCAGGCGCCTAGCTATGAATTAAAAATGTGCATACATGTGGTATCTTTGACATCATATTTCTCAGGAACTTCAAGCATGCTCTTAGAAGAGTAGAAGGCACATATTTCAGAGGCTAATATTTAAGGGAGGTAAATTTCTGGCTAGCAATTAACAAAGCAGTAAGCAATTATTGTTTTTTTCCCCAAGAGATCCAAAGTAATTTAACATTTTAAGGAAAAAATATTTGACCTCAGGTAGCATGATGCCTCCAGCTTTGTTCTTTTTGCTTAGGATTGTCTTGGCTATACGGGCTCATTTTGGTTCTATATGAAATTTAAAGTAGCTTTTTCTAATTCTGGGAAGAAAGTCCATGGTAGCTTGATGGGGATAGCATTGAATCTATAAATTACCTTGGGCAGTATGGCCATTTTCATGATATTGATTCTTCCTATCCATGAGCATGGAATGTTTTCCCATTTGTTTGTGTTCTCTCTTATTTTCTTGAGCCGTAGTTTGTAGTTCTCCTTGAAGAGGTCCTTCACATCCCTTGTAAGTTTCATTCCTAGGTATTTTATTCTATTTAAAGCAATTGTGAATGGGAGTTCGCTCATGATTTGGCTCTCTGTTTGTCTATTATTGGTGTATAGGAATGCTTGTGAATTTTGCACATTGATTTTGTATCCTGAGGCTTTCCTGAAGTTGCTTATCAGCTTAAGAAGATTTTGGGCTGAGACGATAGGGTTTTCTAAATATACAATCATGTCATCTGCAAACAGAGACAATTTGACTTTCTCTCCTCTTATTTGAATACCTTTATTTCTTTCTCTTGCCTTATTGCCCTGGCCAGAACTTCCAATACTATGTTGAATAGGAGTGCAGTATGGTACTGGTACCAAAAACAGATAAATAGACCAATGGAACAGAACAGAGGCCTCAGAAATAATGCCACACATCTGCAAACATCTGATCTTTGACAAACCTGACAAAAACAAGCAATGGGGAAAGGATTCCCTATTTAATAAATGGTATTGGGAAAACTGGCTAGCCATATGCAGAAAACTGAAACTGGACCCCTTCCTTACACCTTATGCAAAAATTAACTCAAGATGGATTAAAGACTTAAACGTAAAACCTAAAACTATAAAAATCCTAGAAGAAAACCTAGGCAATACCATTCAGGACATAGGCATGGTCAAAGACTTCATGACTAAAACACTAAAAGCAATGGCGATGAAAACCAAAATTGACAAATGGGATCTAATTATACTAAAGAGCTTCTGTTCAGCAAAAGAAGAACTATCATCAGAGTGAACAGGCAACCTACAGAATGGGAGAAAATTTTTGCAATCTATCCATCTGACAAAGGGCTAGTATCCAGAATCTACAAAGAACTTAAACAAATTTACAAGAAAAAACAACCACATCAAAAAGTGGGCAAAATATATGAACAGACACTTCTCAAAAGAAGGCATTTATGTGACCAATAAACATATGAAAAAAAAGCTCATCATCACTGGTCATTAGAGAAATGCAAATCAAAACCATGAGATACCATCTCATGCCAGTTATAATTTCTACTATAAAGATGCATGCACACGTATGTTTATTGCAGCACTGTTCACAGTAGCAAAGACTTGAAACCAACCCAAATGCCCATCAAGACTGGATGAAGAAAATGTGGCACATATATACCATGAAATACTATGCAGCAATAAAAAAGAATGAGTTCATGACTTTTGCAGGGACATGGATGAAGCTGTAAACCCTCCTTCTCAGCAAACTAACACAGGAACAGAAAACCAAACACTTCATGTTCTCGCTCATAATTGGGAGTTGAACAATGAGAATACATGGACACTGGGAGGGGAACATCAGACACCAAGGCCTGTCAGGGGGTGGGGGCCTAGGGGAGGGAGGGATAGCACTAGGAGAAATACCTAATGTAGATGACAGGTTGATGGGTGCAGCAAACCACCATGGCGTGTGTATACCTATGTAACAAATGTGCACATTGTGCACATGTATCACAGAACTGAATCTATTAAAAAAAAATATTTGGGCTGGGCGCAGTGGCTCATGCCTGTAATCCCAGCATTTTGGGAGGACGAGGCGGCTGGATCACAAGGTGAGGAGATTGAGACCATCCTGGCCAACGTGGTGAAACCCTGTCTCTACTAAAAATACAAAAATTAGCTGCGTGTGGTGGCATGTGCCTGTAATCCCATCTACTTGGGAGGCTGAGGCAGGAGAATCGCTTGAATCAGAGAGTCAGAGGTTGCAATGAGCTGCAATCACACCACCGCACTCTTGCCTGGAGAAGAGCGAGACTCCGTCTCAAAAAAAAAATTGTTTTTTGACTATATATATGTATTTCTCTCTCTCTCTCTCTCTATATATATATATATATATATATATATATATATATACATATATATGTATGACTAAGCTATGAAATAGTGTTAAATCTAAGCTTGGAGAGATTTTAATGACCAATAAGACACGGCGTTTTAGGTAGGTTAAAATGCTCTAAACCTTACAACTCTTAGTGACAGAGCTTGCAGGGAAACTCAGGTTTCCCAGCTGACTGTTTTTCTCAGGACTTTGTGATGAAAAGTAGAAGGAGAGTTTCTTTGTGCTGACATGCCAAACAATAGCTATATAACAATAAACATTATGATGTAGGTAAACAATTTTTCAAGAGGATAACAGCCTCCAGCTCCATCCATCTTCCTGCAAATGACATAGATCTTGTTCTTTTCTATGGCTGCCTAGTATTCCATGATGTATATGTATCACATTTTCTTTATCCAATCTGTCATTGATGGGCATTTAGGTTGATTCCATGTCTTTGCTATTTTGCATAGTGCTGCAATAAACATTCATATGCATGTGTCTTTATGGTAGAATTATTTAGTAACATAAACCAAATACCGCATGTTCTCACATATAACTGGGAGCCAAATGTGGGAACTTACGAACACAAAGCAACGACTGACACTGGGATGTATTTGAGGATGAAGGGAGGAAGGAGGGAGAGGAGGAGAAAAGATAACTATTGGGTACTGGGCTTAATACTTGGGTGATGAAATAATCTTTACAACAAACCCCTGTGACATGTGTTTACTATGTGACAAACTTTCACATATACTCCCCAAACATAAAATAAAATTTGAATTTTTTTTCCAAGAAAAATCTTTTATAGATGCTAGTAACATTTGAAGAGTGGTCACTCATAGTTGCTCTCTGGTAGATTTTCTGTCTTTGCACATCTTCTAAGGTGAAGAGGAAGTTTCTACATGAGAGGGTTTAGTAGACTTGGCCCACTGCCTTAAATATCTTGATATACATATCTTTTAAGCATGCTATAGATTTCTTTGCTTCTCTAACTGGAAGTTTCATGGAAAAGTAAGGCTTTGGACCATCTTAATAAGATTAATTTTTAAAAATGTTCCAGTTAACTGATTTTTATAAAAACTTGCTATACATCTTTTACCTGTATGAAAGCTTTTAATTTTACATTCTTATCAGATATTCAAGAAATGTTAGATATTGAAGAAATTATGCAACTCACTAAATAAGGATTTTTTTAAAAAAAGAAATGCTATTAAACAGTTAACTGATTGGAAAATAGAAAAAGTTAATCTTATTAGGATGGTCCAAAGCCTTAAAGATTAAAGTTTCCGATTATTCTTTAATTACTGGCTTCTTGCAAAAAATACTCTAACAAATCCCCCTATTTTCAGTAATATCTATTTTAATCCATTTTAGATGTTGCTCTCAGATAGATGCTTCTAAGCTGTGGTTGTTATCCCATTATGCTCTTGTGTACTTTGCAGTGGTTTGTCATTGTCTGTTACAGTAGATTCTAAGTAGGAGCAGACATATTTAAGTGAAGATACAAGATGATACACTAAGATATGGGAAAAATATATTAAAACTTTATTTGCATTGTCATAATAAGAGTATATATTGTATAAATGAGTGAATAAAGAGAAAGGTGTTGAGTGAGATCCTTTTCTAGTAAAGGCATGATTATTAATATTTGGAATCACTGGTCTATCGAATGAAATTGTCATAGCCAGGCATTCATTTACTCTGGAACATTTTACCCAACCATCACTTTCAGGCTACATCTATATTCAGTCTCTATTAGAGTCAAACTGAGGTGCTGCAGAAATTTCCTAATTTCCTAAGTGTTTATTTCCTCTGTCTGGAATGCTTCCCTTCATCTTTTTATGCTAAAATCTTAACTATTTTTCAGACTCTAGGTCAGATGCTATTTTCTTTATGAATATTTTTGTAGTTAGAATAGTTTTGATTATAAGTAGCAGAGAGCCACTCAAATTGCTATAATAAAGGAAATTTATAGGTTTATGACACAGAAAAGTTAAGATAAAGGAAAAGGTTCATGTACAATTTCATGAGGTGCCAGATTCATTTATACACAGTTCCCTTGTGTCTTTATTCCTTCATGTGATCTCTGTCTTTAGGTTGATTTCCTTTAGGGTTACACAATGTTGGAGCAACTTTAAGCCTTAAATTAACATTCCACATCACACAGAGCAAGAAAAAGAAAGCATCTCCCCACTCTCTCCACCCACTCACCTCCAATTCAATAAAAGTTCTCAGCTTCATACTGAAATAGCTTAGGTGATATTCTCACTCATATGGGCTGATAAATGCTGATTAGATTAGATCATCAGAGCTTACCTCTGATCTAAGTTGGTCAGGGTCCTCCCCTGGAGTTTGCAGGTCATCAATTTCATGGCTGTTTGTAATTGATGAAAAAAAATATTGCTAGGGAGGCAAACCACAATGTCTGCTATAAGCCTTAAGTTGTTTACTAGCTAAAAGAGGACTCTTCATCTCCTGAATACTATGATATTTTATTTATATGCTTTCTTTTATCACTTATTTTTTCTTGTATTATAGCAATTTTCTTTCGTATTTGCCAGGTTTTAAGTGTCTTGAGAAGCGTGTACCCATATCTGATTTATCATTTTATTCAACTTTCCCCTATGTGGCATCTAGCACAGTGCTTTGTTAAATTAGAATATATGAATAAATGAACTTACAAATGAATGAAGAAATAAATGGATAAAATGATTGTATAAAATTATTGCTCTTTAAATACGGTTTCTTTTTTGTTAGAAGATTTCAAACAAAACTTAGCAGAAAATATTCAGCTATGGAAAGAACTCATGTATTAGAGAAGTGCTGGATGCAATAAATTCCAAGACAACTTATATTTTAACAATTTATTTATTTCTTGAATATTTGATCCTTTGAGGTGGATGGTGTCTTTTAAATGGCAGTTTATTAACTACATATCTTTTGTCATCTGCAGTTATTCCATGGAAAAATGTTATTTTTATTTTCTTCTCATCAGAATGTTAATTAAATGAATAAAATATATGTAGTTTTTATGCTCACAGATTCACTTTAAATGCAGGTTTTATTTCATCTAATATATTAAGCTATAGATAAGGAAAAGTGTTTTTACATCACCTTATCCTTGTTATCAGAAATCCTTTCCCCAATAATGTTTCACTGAAGCATTAGATCCACATTGATCTCCAAACTCATATACTATGGTTTATTTGAATAATCTACATAGGCGCCTCACAGTAAAAATCTGAACCCATAATCTGCTCCTATAAAACCAGTTTCTCCTCTAATGTTAACTATCTTCGCAAGTGTGTTAAATCATTCTTGCATTTCTATAAAACAATACCTGAAACCGGGTAATTTATAAAGAAAAGAGCCTTAATTGGCTCACATTCTGCAGGCTTTACAGGAAGCATGCTGCGGATGCTTGCTGGGCTCCTGGGGAGGCTTCAGGAAGCTTACAATCTTGACAGAAGGCAAGCGGGGAGCAGGCGTGCCACATGGTGAAAGCAGAAACAAGATAGAGGGGAGGTGTCACACACTTAAAAATGACCAGATCTAATGAGAACTCACTCACTACTGTGAAGGGACAGTACCAAGTGGATAGTGCTAAACCATTCATGAAAAATTCACCCTTGGGATCCAATCACCTCCCACCAGACCCCACCTCCAACACTGGGACTTACATTTCAACATGATATTTGGGTGGGGACAACATCCACACTTTATCAGCAAATGATTTTTTAATCACTGAGTTTCCCTTTTCAGAAACCTGGGAGCCATCCTTAACAATCCTTCTACCTTACTCCTCACATCCACTTTAGTATCAAATCTTGCCAATTCTACTTCCCAAATGTGCAAAATATGTCTTGAATGTGTTCATGTCTCTCAAACTGTATTGCTACTACTTGAAGCTACCATGATAAATTGCCTAGACTTAGACAAACAGCCTCTAAACTTGTTTTCCTGTTTCTAATCTTGACTTTCTCCATTCCAGTATCACACTTTCACCAGATTGTAAAAACAGAAACAAAAAAACCTTGTTATAGGCCCTTAATATCTTTCCATTGCTCTGTGGATAAATGTAAAAATCTACAGGATTCAGATAATATGGTTCCTGCCTGTTTTTCCATCCTCATGGCTATGGTTTAGATATTTGACTTCCCCAAACTTCATGTTGAAACTTAATCTCCTGTTGAAGGTGGGGCCTAATGGGAGGTGTTTGGGTCATGAGGGCAAATCCCTCATGAATGGCTTGGTGTGGTCCTCATGTAATGAGTGAGTCCTCACTCTACTAGTTCCAATGAGAGTTGGTTGTTAAAAAGGTCCTGACACCTCCCTTCTGTCTCTCTCACTTCATTTGTTGCTACATAATCTCTCTACAGACTGGCTCCTTTTTGACACCATGAATGGAAGCAGCCTGTGCCCTTACCAGATGCAATGCCAGTTCCACGCATAAGCCAAATAAAACTAAAAAAAAAAAATTACTCAGTCTTAGGTGTTCCTTCATAGCAACACAAACGAGTTAAGACACTCATCTTTCACTAATCATCTCCCTCTCTTGCTCACTTTTCTCCGTCCACACCAACATTTTCTATCCCTAAAATGTACTAAGATCTGTTGCCCTCATAATTCTTGCTTATACTGCTTCCTGTATGTGAGATATTCTTTTCACCTGTAATATAAACACACATACTTTCTCCCTTTCTCCTCTCTCTCTCTCTCTTTTTTTTTTTCGAGACAGAGTCTCGCTCAGTCGCCCAGGCTGGAGTGCAGTGGCGTGATCTCGTCTCACTGCAGGCTCCGCCTCCCGGGTTCACGCCGTTCTCCTGCCTCAGCCTCCCAAGTAGCTGGGATTACAGGCGCCCGCCACTATGCCCAGCTAATTTTTTGTATTTTTAGTAGAGACGGGGTTTCACCGTGTTAGCTGGGATGGTCTCGATAACCTGACCTTGTGATCTGCCCATCTTGGCCTCCCAAAGTGCTGGGATTACAGGCGTGAGCTACCACGCCCGGCCATTTTTTTTTTTTTTTTTTGAGATAGTGTCTCACTCTGTTGCCCAGGCTGGAGTGCAGTGGTACAATCAGAACTTCACCTCCTGGGATTCAAGTGATCTGCCCACCTCAGCCTCCCATGTAGCTGGGACTATAGGCTCACGCAACCATGCCTGGCTAATATTTTTTTCTTAACTTTTGTAGAGAGGTTTTCTCCATGTTGCCCAGGCTCACTTGCTCTCCTTTCTAATTTAGCTAACTCCTACTCATCCTTCAACTATTAAATTAAATATTAGTTTAATTTGTCAGGGCACCATTCCCAGAACCTCTTGCCAGATTAGGTTATTTCCTACTTTTGTAAACTTTCATAGCCATCTCTACTTTTGCTTAATAATATGCATAACAATCATATTAAATAGTTATTTGAGCAATTATTTGTTAAGTATCTGTCTTCTCTACTACTCTATATCTACAATGAGGGTAGGCACTGCATTTATTTTGTTCATCATTGTTACTACCTAACATAATGCCTAACATTTACTATGAACTCAATAAATGTATATTACATGAATAATAAAAAGCATTACAGAAGAATACGATTTACTGAATTATTCTATTTGTCAAAGGTAGCTCATAAACAGAGGAAGACAAGATGTAGCCACCTTGGAAGGGAGAATATGAAGCCAAAGCAAAAGTGTTGTTCACTTAAATTTTTAAAACATGACCCATAAATAACACTTTTTTCTCTTATATCTTCCAGGTACTGACTTCGATTTTGCCTGCATCAGTTTCTTGAACCAATATTATTCTTCTCTAGTATTAGTCTCTTTCCAAATTTTTCTTCATGTCATGTCAGTCATAAATTTTGATCATTTTATTTCATTGTGATATCATTACATAATTTTCCTTTTAATCCCACTGGCATTGCTGTATTGCACAGCACAATCATCCTCAGTCTTCTGCAAAAGTCTCATGATACGTCTTTCTACCTCCAATTAATATAGCACTCTTAATGTCAGATTAATCTTCCTAAAGCAATTCTCTATTTATGTCACTAATAGTTCAAAAGTTTTCATTTACTCTTTGTCATTCTATAAAATAAATCTAGGCATTTTACTATAGCATTCATGGCCTTTATCTTAATTATTCTCTTCTGTTTCTTTTTTATTATTATACTTTAAGTTCTGGAATACATGTCTAGAACGTGCAGGTTTGTTACATGTGCCATGGTGGTTTGCTGCACCCATCAACCCGTCAACTACATTAGGTATTTCTCCTAATGCTATTCGTCCCCTAGCTCCCCATCCCCAACAGATCCCAGTGTGTGATGCCCCCCCACCCTCACGTCCATGTGTTCTCATTGTTCACCTCCTACTTATGAGTCGGAACATGCGGTATTTGGTTTTCTGTTCTCTTGGTAGTTTGCTGAGAATAATGGTTTCCAGCTTGATCCATGTCCCTGCAAAGGATATGAACGCGTCCTTTTTATGGCTGCATAGTATTCCATGGTGTATATGTGCCACATTTTCTTTATCCAGTCTATTATTGATGGCCATTTGGGTTGGTTCCAAGTCTTTGCTATTGTGAACAGTGCTGCAATAAACATATATGTGCATGTGTCTTTATAGTAGAGTGATTTATAATCCTTTGGGTATATACCCAGTAATGGGATGGCTGGGTCAAATGGTAATTCTAGTTCCAAATCCTTGAGGAATTGCCACACTGTCTTCCACAGTGATTGAACTAATTTACACTCCCACCAACAGTGTAAAAGCGTTCCTGTTTCTCCACATCCTCTCCAGCATCTGTTGTTTCCTGACTTTTTAATGATTGCCATTCTAACTGGTGTGAGATGGTATCTCATTGTGGCTTTGATTTCCATTTCTCTGATGACCAGTGGTGATGAGCTTTTTTCCATATGTTTGTTGACTGCATAAATGTCTTCTTTTGAGAAGTGTCTGTTCATATGCTTTGCCCACTTTTTGATGGGGTCGTTTTTTTTCTTGTAAATTTGTTTAAGTTCTTTGTAGATTCTGGATATTAGCTCTTTGTCAGATGGATAGATTGCAAAAATTTTCTCCCATTCTGTAGGTGGCCTGTTCACTCTGATGATAGTTTCTTTAGCTGTGCAGAAGCTCTTTAGTTTAATTAGATCCCATTTGTTAATTTTGGCTTTTTTCGCTATTGCTTTTGGTGTTTTAGTCATATAGTCTTTGACCATGCCTATGTCCTGAATGGTATTGCCTAGGTTTTCTTCTAGGGTTTTTATGGTTTTAGGTCTTACGTTAAAGTCTTTAATCCATCTTGGGATAATTTTTGTATAAGGTGTAAAGAAGGGACCCACTTTCATCTTTATGCATATGGCTAGCAAGTTTTCCCAACACCATTTATTAAATAGGGAATCCTTTCCCCATTGCTTTTGTCAGGTTTGTCAAAGATCAGATGATTTTAGCTGTGTGGTGTTATTTCTGAGGCCTCTGTTTTGTTCCATTGGTCTATATCTCTGTTTTGGTACCAGTACCATGCTGTTTTGGTTACTGTAGACTTGTAGTATAGTTTGAAGTCAGCATGATGCCTCCAGCTTTGTTCTTTTTGCTGAGGATTGTCTTGGTTATGCGGGGTCTTCTTTGGTTCCATATGAAATTTAAAGTAGTTTTTTCCAATTCTGTGAAGAAAGTCAATGGGAGCTTGATGGGGATAGCATTGAATCCATAAATTGCCTTGGGCAGTATGGCCATTTTCACAATATTGATTCTTCTTATCCATGAGCATGGAATGTTTTTTCATTTATTTGTGTTCTCTCTTATTTCCTTAAGCAGTAGTTTGTAGTTCTTGAAGAGGTCCTTCACATCCCTTGTAAGTTGTATTCCTAGATATTTTATCCTCTTTTTAGCAATTGTGAATGGGAGTTCACTCATGATTTAGCTGTTTGTCTGTTGTTGGTGTATAGGAATGCTTGTGAATTTTGCAAATTGATTTTGTATCTTGAGACTTTGCTGAAGTTGCTTATCAGCTTAAGGAGATTTTGTGCTGATACAATGGGGTTTTCAGAATATACAATCATGTCATCTGCAAACAGAGACAATTTGATTTCCTCGCTTCCTAATTGAATACCCTTTATTTCTTTCTCTTGACTGATTGCCCTGGTCAGAACTCCCAATACTATGTTGAATAGGAGTGGTGAGAGAGGGCACATTTGTCTTGTGCTGGTTTTCAAAGGGAATGCTTCCAGTTTTTGCCGATTCAGTATGATATTGACTATGGGTTTGTTATAAATAGCTCTTATTATTTTGAGATACATTCCATCAATAGCTAGTTTATTGAGAGTTTTTAGCATGAAGGGACATTGAATTTTTGTCAAAGGCATTTTCTGCATCTATTGAAATAATCATGTGCTTTTATTCATTGGTCCTGTTTATGTGATGGATCACATTTATTGATTTGCATATGTTGAATCAGCCTTGCATTCTAGGGATGAAGCCAACTTGATCGTGGTGGATAAGCTTGTTAATGTGCTTCTGGATTCGGTTTCCCAGTATTTTATTGAGGATTTTTGCATCGATGTTCATCATGGATATTGTCCTGAAAGTTTTTTTTGTTGTGTCTCTGCCAGGTTTTGGTATCAGGAGAAGTCCAGCCTCATACAATTAGTTAGGGAAGATTCCCTCTTTTTCTTTTGTTTGGAATAGTTTCAGAAGCAATGGTACCAGCTCCTCTTTCGACCTCTGGTAGAATTCGGCTGTGAATCTGTCTGGTCCTGGATTTGTTTTTTGGTTAGGAGGCTATTAATTACTGCCTCAATTTTGAAACTTTTTGTCTATTCAGGGATTTGACTTCTTCCTGGTTTAGTCTTGGGAGGTTGTATGTGCCCAGGAATTTATCCATTTCCTTTAGATTTTCTAGTTTATTTGCATAGAGGTGTTTATAGTATTCTCTGATGGTAGTTTGTATTTCTGTAGGATCAGTGGTGATAGCCCCTTTACCTTTTATTGTGTCTATTTGATTCTTGTTTCTTTCTTCTTCATTAGTCTGGTTAGCAGTCTATCTATTTTGTTGATCTTTTTAAAAAAACAACTCTTGGATTCATTAATTTTTTGAAGGGGTTTTCGTGTCTGTATCTCCTTCAGTTCTGCTCTGATCCTAATTATTGCTTGCGTTCTGCTAGCTTTTGAATTTGTTTGCTCTTGCTTCTCTAGTTCTTTTAATTGTAAGTTAGGATGTCAATTTTAGATCTTTCCTGCTTTCTCTTGTGGGCATTTAGTGCTATAAATTTTTCTCTACACACTGCTTTAAATTTGTCCCAGAGATTCTGGTACGTTGTGTCTTTGTTCTCATTGGTTTCAAAGAACATCTTTATTTCTGCCTTAATTTTGTAACCCAGTAGTCATTCTGGAACAGGTTGTTCACTTTCCATGTAGTTGTATAGTTTTGAGTGAGTTTCTTAATCCTGAGTTCTAATTTGATTGCACTGTCATCTGAGAGACTGTTATGATTTCCATTCTTTCACATTTGCTGAGGAATGTTTTGCTTCCAGTTATGCTGCCAATTTTAGAATAAGTGCAGTGAAGTGCTCAGAAGCAGGTATATTCTGTTGATTTGGGGTGGAGAGTTCTGTAGATGTGTATTAGGTCTGCTTGGTCCAGAGCTGAGTTTAAGTCCTGGATATCTTTGTTAATTTTCTGTCTTGTTGATCTGCCTAACATTGACAGTGGGGTGTTAAAGTCTCCCACTATTATTTTGTGGTAGCCTAAGTCTGTTTGTAGGTCTCTAAGAACTTTCTTTATGAATCTGGGTGCTCCCGTATTGGGTGCATATATATTTAGGATAGATAGCTCTTCTTGATACATTGATACCTTTACCATTATGTAATGCCTTTCTTTGTCTCTTTAGTTCTTCATTGGTTTAAAGTCTGTTTTATCAGAAACTAGGATTGCAACCCCTGCTTTTTTTTGTTTGCTTTCAATTTGCTTGATAAATCTTCCTCCATCCCTTTATTTTGAGCCTATGTGTGTCTTTGCACATGAGATGGGTTTCCTGAACGTAGCACACTGATGGGTCTTGACTCTTTATCCAATTTGCCAGTCTGTGTCTTTTAATCAGGGCATTTAGCCCTTTTACATTTAAGGTTAATGTTGTTATATGTCAATTTGATCCTGTCATTATGATGCTGGCTGGTTATTTTGCCTGTTAGTTGATGCAGTTTCCTCATAGCGTCGATGGTCTTTACAATTTGGTATGTTTTTGCTGTGGCTGGTACCGGTTGTTCCTTTCCATGTTTAGTGCTTCCTTCAGGAGCCCTTCTAAGGCAGGCCTAGTCGTAAGAAAATGTCTCAGCATTTTCTTTTCTGTAAAATACTTTATTTTGCTTTTGAAGCTTAGTTTGGCTGGATAAGGAATTCTGGGTGGAAAATTCTTTTCTTTAAGATTGTTGAATATTGGCTCCCATTCTCTTCTGTCTTGTAGAGTTTCTGCCAAAAGATCTGCTCTTAGCCTGAGGGGCTTCCCTTTGTGGGTAACCCAGATTTTCTCTCTGGCTTCCCTTAACATTTTTTCCTTCATTTCAACCTTGGTGAATCTGATGATTATGTGTCTTGGGGTTGCTTTTCTCAAGGAGTATCTTTGTGATGTTCTCTGTATTTCCTGAATTTGAATGTTGGCCTGCCTTGCTAGGGTTGGGGTGTTTCTCCTGGATAATGTGCTGAAGAGTGTTTTCCAACTTGGTTCCATTCTCCCTGTCACTTTTGGGTACACCAAACAAAGATAGATTTGGTCTTTTCACATAGTCCCATATTTCTTGGAGACTTCGTTCATTTCTTTTCACTCTTTTTTCTCTAATCTTGTCTTCTCGCTTTACTTCATTGAGTTGATCTTCAATCTGTGATATCCTTTCTTCTGCTTGATTGATTCAGCTATTGATACTTGTGTATGTTTCACGAAGTTCTCGTGCTGTGTTTTTTGGCTCCATCAGGTCAATTGTGTTCTTCTCTAAACTGGTTATTCTAGTTAGCAGTTCATCTAGCTTTTTTCAAAGTTCTTAGCTTCCTTGCATTGGGTTAGAACATGCTCCTTTAGCTTGGTGGATTTTGTTATTACCTACCTTCTGAAGTCTACTTCTGTCAATTTGTAAAAATCCTTCTCTGTTCAATTTTGTTCCCTTGCTGGCAAGGAGTTGTGATCCTTTGGAGAAGAGGTGTTCTGGTTTTTGGAATTTTCAGCCTTTTTGTGCTGGTTTCTCCCCATCTTCATGGATTTATCTACCTTTGGTCTTTGATATTGGTGACGTTCGGATGGGGTTTTGCTGTGGACGTCCTTTTTGTTGATGTTGATATGATTCCTTTCTGTTTGTTAGTTTTCCTTCTAACAGTCAAGCCCTTCTGCTGCAGGTCTGCTGGAGGTCCACTCCAAACCCTGTTTGCCTGGGTATCACCAGCGGAGGCTGCAGAACAGCAAAGATTGCTGCCTGTTTCTTCCTCTGGAAGCTTCATCCCAGAGGGCTACCCACCAGATGCCAGTCAGAGCTCTCCTGTATGATGTGTCTGTCAGCCTCTACTGGGAGTTGTCTCCCAGTCAGTTTACATGGCATTCAGGGACCCACTTGAGGAGGCATTCTGTCCCTTAGCAGAGTTCTAACACTGTGCTGGGACATCTGCTGCTCCCTTTAGAGCCATCAGCCAGGGACGTTTAAGTCTGCTGAAGCTGTGCCCCCAACCGCCCCTTCCCCCAGGTGCTTTGTCCCAGGGAGATGGGGGTTTTATCTATAAGTCCCTGACTGGGGCTGCTGCCTTTTTTTCAGAGATGCCCTGCCCAGAAAGGAGGAATCTAGAGAGGCAGCCTGGCCACAGAGCCCTTGCTCAGCTGCAGTGGGCTCTGCCCAGTTCATACTTCCAGGTGCGTTTGTTTATACTGTGAGGGTAAAACCTCCTACTCAAGCCTCAGCAATGGTGGACTCTCCTTATCCCACCAAGCTTGAGCATCCCAGGTCGACCTCAGACTGCTGTGCTAGCAGCAGGAATTTCAAGCCAGTGGAACTTAGCTTGCTGACCTCTGTGGGGGTGGGACCCACTGAGCCAGACCACTTGGCTCCCTGGCTTCAGCCCCTCTTCCAGGGGAGTGAACGGTTCTGTCTCACTGGTGTTCCAGGTGCCACTGGGATATGAAATAAAGAAATAAAGAAAAAAAAATCCTGCAGCCAGCTCAGTGTCTGCCCAAACTGCCGCTCAGCTTTGTGCTTGAAACCCAGGGCCCTGGTGGCATAGGCACTGAGGGAATCTCCTGGTCTGTGGCTTGTGAAGACCATGGGAAAAGCATAGTATCTGGGCCAGAGTACACCGTTCCTCCTGGTACAGTCTCTTATGGTTCCCTTGGCTGGGGAAGGGAGATCCCCTGACCCCTTGTGCTTCCTGTGTGAGGTGACTCCCCACTCTGCTTCGGCTTGCCCTCCGTGGGCTGCACCCACTCTCCAACCAGTTACAATGAGATGAATCAAGTATCTCAGTTGGAAATGCAGAAATCAGCTGCCTTCTGCATCCATCTCACTGGTTGCTGCAGACCGGAACTGTTCCTATTCACCCATCTTGCCAGTCCAATCTCTTCTGTTTCTTCTTTCTTTCTTTTTTTTGCAGTTGCAAGATTTAATAGAGTGAAATCAGAGCTCCCATACAAAGGGAGGGGACCCAAAGAGGGTAGCTGTTGCTGGCTCGAATGCCTGGGTTTATATCCTGATCATTGTCCCTCCTGCTGTGCTCTCAGGTGATAGGTGATTGGCTGTTTCTTTACCTCCTGTGAATTCTCTGTGTCAGTGAAACCAATTCATATATATCCACCTTCACATTTTCACTAATTCCTTTCTTCTTGGAATATCTTCTTTTATTACTCTTTGTGTTTTTTACTTTCATATGTATTTTCTGACTGCTTCTACTGATAAAAATCTCTCCTTTCTCTGAATTTTTTTCTCCACATTCTGGGCTAATCACTTGATACTATATATTATTTCTATCATTTACTTTAATTTTAATGTGTATAAATTGAACCCCAAACTTAATTGCTAATAATTTGAAAACTTTATTTTAGTTCCAGCATCTAGGAGAGTATCTAGTAAATTAATTGTAATTTTTTGTAACGGATTATAGGGCCAGCATTTTGAATAGTATGTAATAATGTAACTCAAAAAAATTTATTGTTAATGATGATGGATAATATTTTGAGGACAGAAGTTGGGCAAAGTAGAAAATTTTGAGGAAAGCTAAGCATGTAGCATATCTTTAAGGATAAGTATAACTGAATTCACTTGAGATTCCTAACGGTTGATTAGGATACCTAGCAGTATATCAGCTTTAGCTGAATTGTTCCCTGATGCACATGAAGACGAGGGAAGAACATTTCATTGGATAGAATGGCATGACCAAAGGTTCAGAGGGTGGAAATATATGTGTACAGAAGATTTACTAATTTAATAATAGAGGGAATTGCTCACACCATGTGGGGAACATTAGATGACTATTTCTTTAGTAGGGAAAAAGTAAAACTGTGCTTATGTGAAAAAAAAATATTTTGTAAGAGCTGCTTTAAAAGATTTTTTCTGGCTGAGCACGGTGGCTCATGGCTGTAATCCCAGCACTTTGGGAGGTTGAGTCAGGTGGATCACCTGAGGTCAAGAGTTCAAGACCAGCCTGACCAACATGGTGAAACCCCGTCTCTACTAAAAATGCAAAAATTAACCAGGCATGGTGGCGCACACTTGTAATTTCATCTACTCAGGAGGCTGAGGCAGGAGAATCACTTGAACCCGGGAGGCGGAGGTTGCAGTGAGCCGAGATCACACCACTGCACCCTAACCTGGGCAGCAGCGAGACTCCATCGCAAAAATAAATAAATAAATAAATAAATAAATAAAAATAAATAAATAAATAAATAAATAAATAAATTTTCTTTCAGTACCAACCTTCCTTTTTGAGAAGGTTTAAAAAATTGATAAACAGCTCTTTTAGGCTCCGTGGGCGTAGAACCCTCTGAGCCAGGCGCAGGATATAATCTCCTGGTGTGCTGTTTGCTAAGACCATTGGAAAAGCACAGTATTAGGGTGGGAGTGACCAGATTTTCCAGGTGCCGTCTGTCACCCCTTTCTTTGACTACACCATGGAATACCATGCAGCCATAAAAATGATGAGTTCATGTTCTTTGTAGGGCCGTGGATGAAGCTGGAAACCATCATTCTCAGCAAACTATCACAAGGACAAAAAACCAAACACCGCGTGTTCTCACTCATAGGTGGGAATTGAACAATGAGAACACATGGACACAGGAAGGGGAACATCACACACTGGGGCCTGTTGTGGGGTGGGGGGAGGGGGGAAGGATAGCATTAGGAGATATACCTAATGTTAAATGATGAGTTAATGAGTGCAGCACACCAACATGGCACATGTATACATATGTAATTAACCTGCACGTTGTGCACATATACCCTAAAACTTAAAGTATAATTAAAAAAAATTGATCAACAGAAGAATAGAATTAGAGTATTTGAAGGTATTTAGCAAAACAAGTAAATAAAACTACACAAACTGAAGAACAACAAGAACCAACTGTTCACATCTCACATATTAGATTGTATCTCATTTGCTTGAATAGATGGATAAACTATTTCTTGATACATTTGTATTATAAATATTGTCACGTTATGCATCTAACTCAAAAAATACCCTTATAATTTGAAATTTTTTTTCTTTCCTGAGATGTTGGTTTCTGATCCACGTTGAACTAGAGAAGGTTTAAAGAAGTGAAAATTTATGAAATTCAGTACTTATAATAACAAATTCTTAAATTTGGGAATGAAAAGAGAGTCTATAGAGTAAATAATTGTGAAAGATTATTTTCTGTTTAACAGAAGTCTAGCATACAAAACAATACAAACTGGTTTCTTAATAATAAACTAATATCTTACTCTACTTTTAGAGGAAATTTGATACTCTCCATTTCTTGGCTCCCCTAACATAATTTATTACATATCCTTTACATGTTATCATGTTAATGTGAGATGCTTGAGTATTAAGCTACACACTAAATAACTTGGTTGTATTTTGTAATTGCTTTCTCAGTTTTTTGTTTTATTTTGATTTGCCTTGATTTTAACTCCACTTACTTAAAATCACTCATAGACTTTTGTTGCAGAACGTGCTAAGTAATGAATGAGTGAATTATAGAAGGCAGGCAAGTAGGTTATTTTATTTTGTTTTTTAAGTGTGAGCTTGGAGGGTTCCAAGGCATTCAAATATTTATGCTGGCTTATTTTCCACAGGCATAAAGTAGCTAAGATAGTTACCAATAAAAGCATTCACATTTTCTTAATATCTCTCCACTTTTATCTGTGGTTACCAATGAAACTATAATTTAGTTATTTTTATCAGTATCCTCTTTAATTTCTCATACTGTGGTCATAATTAAGGTTAAAACTGAAGAGGACAAAGCAGAGGAGCAAGGTACATGGACCCATAACAGTCTTTTTCCCAAAGTCAGCATGTTTTCCTTAGTGACCTGGTGACCTTTCTAATTTTTCATATTGGAGCACAAAATAGTATTGTTTTAACATCATTTATGTCTATATGGCACTATCATTGTATCTTTGACTGAAGATTTATGAAATCAAATCATCACATCCAAGCCACTGGAATGGTGACAATAGGTCATTGGGACAATCTAAGACTTCCGTGGCAGACAAATTAAGTCTTCTGTTGTCACCTGCTTCTAAGTGTAAGGATGCTGGAAGGTAGAAAAGGGCATAATTTCACCTTTTGACACAAACTCTCATTGCTAGCTGAGTAACATATTTTCTTCGAGTTGATTTTAGGAACTCTGGAAAGCACTGGAGATGTGCGTTACATTTTTTAGTGGTCTAGCTGATAGTACTATGGTCTGAAAGGTTGAATGCATTGAATGCCCATTTAAAAGGAACTAATGGTCCTAGAGAGATGGATCACTGTTTCTGGCTGAAATTACATTTTAATAGAATTTCAACAAACCAATATACATTTTAATAAGTTTCACAAAATGACAACATTTTCAAAATGCAAAAGAAATAGCGAGAATGATAGTATTTAACTCAGCATATGTAACATGGAAGTTCTGGAATATTGTGACAAGGTACAGAATGTACAAGTGGTTACTGTCTTTACTATTATAGTAATAATGGAGGTGGTTTAATGATTTATAGTTAGAGTCTTGGAAACATGGGATCTACACTATAAAAAAAGTTATTCTATTCCTGGGGTGATAGTGGTAGGGAAGAAGGTAGGAAACAGACCATGAAATAGGAGAGAGATGAATTCTGTATGTATTATCATAGAACACAGACTTTTGGTCTGAGAGCAATGCTTAATATATTCTATTCCTTTTGTGTTATCCCCCTTATCTCTACATATGTCTAGATTAGGAGTTGGCAAGCATTTTTTAGGGAGGAACAGTTAGTAAACCTTTTAGGCTTTCTGGGGCAAATAGTCTCTGTTTTAATTATTTAACTCTGCCACTGTAGCCATAGACAATATGTAATCAAATGCATATGGCTGTCTTTCAACATGACTTTACTTTCAAAAGCAGGTTTGATTTGACCTGTAGGCTCTTATTTGCTACCCTATTGTCTAGATTCTTAACAAGATCTTACCAAGTCAGATCTTGCCTGGACCATAACATTAACTTCCTTCCTATCTATGAAAAATATATTTGTATCTTCATTAATATATTCAAGAATTTTTATATAATATCTAATGAATACCAGGTATCAATCATGTCTTGCAGATACAGTGACAAAAAAAGATGACTTTTCCTCTAGGAGTTTTTGTCTATGACACAGATGATAAATAAATAATGAAGTGAGTAAATAAGATAATGATAAATCATTTAAAGTGTATAAAGGAATTAAATACCATGATGTAAAAGGGGATCACAGAGGCAGGAGCACAACTTTCAATAGGGTAGTCAAGGAATGATTTCTGTAGAAAGTGACATTTAAGCTGAAACCTGAATGATGAAAAATAAGCGAACCATATCACGAACCAGGAGAAGAACACTTTAGGAAAGGGTTCTGTTTCTCCGAGAACCCTAACTGGTACTCATATAAGTGGAATGATCCAGCATTTGTTCTTCTGAGATTGATTTATTTAACTTAGCATAATGTCCTTGAGGTTTATCCATGTTATTGCATATTGCAGAATTTCCTTCTTTTTAAAGGCTGAATAATATCCATTACATGTATATACTACATTTTCTTTGTCTTTTAGTCTGTTAAGGGGCACTTAGGTTGTTTCCACATCTTGCCTATTGTGAATAGTGCTGCAGTGAACATGGGAGTATAAATATATCTATGAGATCTTGATTTCAATTCTTTTGGATAAATACCTAGAAGTGGGATTGCAGATCATATGGTGATTCTGTTTTTAATTTTTGAGAAAACTCCATAATGTTTTCCATAATGGCTGCATGAGTTTGTGTTTCCATCAACAGTTTACAAGCGTTCTTATTTCTCTACATCCTCACCAACACTTTTATTTTATTTTATTTTGATAATAGACATTCTGACAGGTATGAGATGATACCTCATTGTGGTTTATATTTGCATTTCTCTGATGATTAGTGACATTGAGCATCTTTTCATATGGCTGTTGGCCATTTGTATGTCTTTTTGGAAGAAATTTCTATTCAAGTCTTAAGCCCATTTTAAAATCAGGTTATTAGTCTTTCTGCTATTGAGTTGTAGAAATTACTTACACATTTCAGATATTAACCACTCATCAGTTACATAGTTTGCAAATATTTTCTCCCATTTCATAGATTGCCTTTTCATTCTGTTAAATGTTTCTTTTGATGTGCAGAAGATCTTTGTTCAATGTAGTCCCACTTGTCTATTTTTGCCTGTGCTTTTGGTGCCATGTCCATGAAATCATTGCCAAGATTAATTTCATGAAGGTTTTCCCCTATATTATCATCTAAGAATTTATGGTTTGAGATCTTATGTGTGGCTTTTTAAACCATTGTGAGTTGCTTTTGTGTATGGTATAAGATATTGTTCAGATTTCATTCTTTTATATGTGAATATCTAGTTTTCACAGTATCATTTCTTGAAGAAACTACCTTTTCCCCATTGTGTATGCTTGGCACTATTGTTGAAGACTGTATATTTATGGATTTATTTTTGAGTTCTGTACTCTCTTCCATTTGTCTTAGATACCTGTCTTTATGCCAGCACCATACTGTTTTACTTACTGTAGCATTGTAATACATTTTGAGATCATGAAGTGTGATGCTGCAGGCTTACTCTTCTTTCTCAAGATTGATTTGACTATTTGGGGTCTTGTCTGTTTCCCTATGACATTTAGAGTGTTTTTTTTCCATTTCTGTAAAAATACTATTGGGATTTTTGATGGAAATTATATTGAATCTGTAGATTACTTTGGATTGTATGAACATTTTAACAAAATTAATTCTTCCAATCTATGAACACAAAATATCTCTTCATTTGTTTGTGTCTTCTTTAATGTTGTTCATCAATGTTTTGTAGCTTTCAGTGTATAAGTCTTTCATCACCTTAGTTAAGTTTATTTCTATTTTATTCTTTTTGATGCTATTGTAAATGGAATTGCTTTCTGAATTTTCTTTTCAGATAATTTATTTTTACTCTATAGATATATAATTAATTTTTATATATTTATTTTTTAAAAAAATTAATAGAGATGGGGTCGCTATATATTTCCCAGGCTAGACTTAAACTCCTGGGATCAAGCCATCCTTCACACTCAGCCTCCTGAGTAGCTGGAACTACAATATATGTTGATTTTGTATCCTTCAGCTTTACTTAATTTGTTTATTAGTTCTCACAGTTTTTTGGTCGAGTCTTTAGAGTTTTTCTAGGTGTAAGATTATGTCATTGGCAAATGGGGACCATTTTACTTCTTCTTTTCTGATTTGGATGCCTTTTGTCTCCTTTTCTTGCCCAGTTGCAGGAAAGTCTACCTAAGACATCTAGTACTATGTTAAATAGAAGTAACAAGAGAGGGCATTCTTGCTTTGTTCCTGATCATAGAGCTTAAAACAACTTTCAGATTTTTTGCCGTTAACTGTGATGATAGCTGTGGACTCTTCATATATGGCCATTATTATGTTGAAATAATTTTATTCTGTTTCTAGTTTGTTGAGAGCTTTTACCATGAAAAGGTACTAAATTTTGCAAAATGCTTTTTCTGCATCTTTTGAAATTATCATATGATTTTTATTTTTTCTTCTGTTAACATAGAATATCACATTACTTTATTTTCATATGTTGAACCATCCATGTATCTCAGGGACAAATCCTTCATGGTCATGATATATGACCCTTTTAATATGCTGTTGAATTCAATTTGTTAGTATTTTAAAACAATTTTCTTCTCTATATTGATTAGAGATATTTGCCTGTAGTTTTCTTTTTTTGAGCTATTTTTGTCTGGCTTTGATATCAAGGTAATGCTGGCCTCATAAAATGAGTTCAGAAGTGTTTCCCCCTCTTCAAGTTTCTGGAAGACAGGCCATAGTGACTGCCAACCCAAACCTCCATCTCTGTTCTCACTCTTCCCTCTACAGCTACATTTTGCCAGATCACTGTGCTGAGACCGGCAAAACAGGAGCCAGTCCACTGTGAAGTCTTTGAAGGAAAGTTGGGATGCTGGATGCATGGACCAACTCTTTTCCTCCTCAGGGAGTAGATGGGAGCTGGAATTTTCCCTCTGCTCATGCCATTCTGAGCTGAGGGGCAAAGCTATGGCAACTATGCCCCATACTGCTGTTTTTGTTCTCCCCCAATTGGCTAGATTATGCTGGTCCCATCAGTGCTCCAAGATTGGCAAGACAGAACCCAGTCCTCTGGGATGCCTCTATGGAAAAGTTGGGGCACTTATGTGTGAACCAATTCTTTTCCTTACCTGAAAGAAGTTAGGATCTGGGGGAGGGTGCCAGTGGTCTCTTTCCAATCAATCTTATGGCCCTATGTCACGTGTGAGAATTTTGGTGGGAGGGTGTTCTGAATCTTCCTACTAGCTTCCATGAGTCTGGTTTTGTGCTTGCCCAGGGTACAAGAGCCTTTCAATTAGTTTCTCACAAAGGGTATCTGTCTGTGAATTGTTGCTGAATTGTTGTGTTCATAGGGGAAAACATAGTCTAGAGCTTTCTACTTTGTTATCTTGCTGATATTACTCTTTATGTATATTTTTAAAATATTATTATGGCTGCTGGATAATGAATGAAAAGGAAGAAACAAGAATGCAAGTAAGTAGATTACAAGTTTCTGCAATGGCTCAGATGAGAGATAGTGAGAATGGTTATAGACAAGAGGTTGGATTTGATATGAATATTGGAAATAGAAAAATAGGAATTGCTAATGTATTGGATATGGCAGTCAGGGGAAGAGAAGAGTCAAAGACAACTCCCAGATTTTTAATTGAGTATCTGAGTGACTGAGTATCTGAGTGATTGAGTAACATGTATTGAGATTAAGAGGACCAAGAAAGAAATGAATGGGGGTGTAATGAATCAAGAGTTCTGCTTTGGATAAGTTGAGTTTAGAATGCCAATGAGAATTTAAGGGGAAATATAAAATAGGAAATTGGATAAGTGTGTAGTTTACGGAAAAGTTCTGAGCTACAAGTTTAATTTTCGGTGGTATCGGCACATAGATGGTGTTTAAAACTTTGGACCAGGCACCTATTTCTGTATTTACCCCTCCACTGTAAACAAATAAAAATACATATGAAACAATGGTTTACAGAAATTGGATGACTGACTCCTGAGAGAGGGAAAACAAACATGGTGAATTCTGGAATTGATATAGCTTACTATCTTAAGATAATTTTTAGGATACAGTGGAGGGAGGAGAAATACAAACACAGCCTGGCAGTTTCCCTGAGTCAAGGAAGCTAAGTTGAGAATGCAGAAAGAAATTCATTGAGCAGCACACTAAAGAGAAGTGAGGTGATGAGAAAGAGCTCTAGAAATAAGGAAAGGTTTTCTTCTTGAGTCTTTAGCTGAATGCATGTTAGTGCTTATATGTGAGAAAACTACCTGAGGCTGGAGAAACAGGCACAAATTCTTTGATATTTCTCTCTCCAGGAGGTAGAGCTTACAGTGGATAAACCTGGCAGATATCATCTTAATCAAGTGATTGAAGTTAATATCATCAGTACTAGGATATGTTGATATCATGTACCTCCTGATATGATATGATGAGAAGGGCACTTATTCTTTGTGGTATTATTCCCAGAATTCTATAACACAGTGTAATCATAATCCATCAGACAAACTTACAGTGGGGACCATTTTACAAAATTCATGATCTGTGTTCTTCAGAAGTGTCAAAGTCATGAAAGACAAGGAAAAACTGAGGAGCTGTCACAGATGGGAGCGGATTAAAGAGACATAACAACTAAATTCACTGTGGTACAGGCATACTTTGAAGATATTGTGGGTTTGGTTCTAGACCACTGCAATAAAGCAAATTTCACAATAAAGTGAGTCATATAATATTTTAGGTTTCTCAGTGCATGTAAAAGTCATAATCTATTAAGCGTGCAATAGCATTTTTAAAAAAATCATATATATCATAATTACAAATACTGTATTGCTAAAAATGTTAATGATTATTTGAGCCTTTACTGATGGAGGGGCTTGCCTCAATGTTGATGGCTACTGATTGATCAGGGTGGTGATTGCTGAAGGTTGGGGTGGCTGTGGCAATTTTTAACAAGACAACAATGAAGTTTGCCTCACTGACTCATTCTTCCTTTCATGAAAAATTTCTCTGTTGCGTGTAATGCTGTTTGATAGCATTTTACCTAAGTAGGACTTTTTTTTTTTTTTCAAAATTGGAGTCCTTTCAAACTCTGCTGCTGCTTTATCAACTAAATTTATGGAATATTCCCAGTGCGTTACTTACCTCAACTCTTAGCTTGTCAGGGACGGTAACCGGTACCCGGTGTCTGCTCCTGTCGCCTTCACCTCGTAATCCCTAGCCACTATGCGTGAGTGCATCTCCATCCACGTTGGCCAGGCTGGTGTCCAGATTGGCATTGCCTGCTGGGAGCTCTACTGCCTGGAACACGGCATCCAACCTGATGGCCAGATGCCAAGTGACAAGACCGTTGGGGGAGGAGATGTCTCCTTCAACACCTTCAGTGAGATGGGCGCTGGCAAGCACGTGCCCCGGGCTGTGTTTGTAGACTTGGAACCCATGGTCATTGATGAAGTTCGCACTGGCACCTACCGCCAGCTCTTCCACCCTGAGCAGCTCATCACAGGCAAGGAAGATGCTGCCAATAACTATGCCCGAGGGCACTACACCATTGGCAAGGAGATCATTGACCTTGTGTTGGACCGAACTCACAAGCTGGCTGACCAGTGCACCGGTCTTCAGGGCTTCTTGGTTTTCCACAGCTTTGGTGGGGGAACTGGTTCTAGGTTCGCCTCCCTGCTCATGAAATGTCTCTCAGTTGATTATGGCAAGAAGTCCAAGCTGGAGTTCTCCATTTACCTGGTGCCCCAGGTTTCCACAGCTGTAGTTGAGCTCTACAACTCCATCCTCACCACCCACACCACCCTGGAGCACTCTGATTGTGCCTTCATGGTAGACAATGAGGCCATCTATGACATCTGTCGTAGAAACCTCGATATCGAGCGCCCAACCTAAACTAACCTTAACCGCCTTATTAGCCAGATTGTGTCCTCCATCACGGCTTCCCTGAGATTTGATGGAGCCCTGAATGTTGACCTGACAGAATTTCAGACCAACCTGGTGCCCTACCCCTGCATCCACTTCCCTCTGGCCACATACGCCCCTGTCATCTCCGCTGAGAAAGCCTACCATGAACAGCTTTCTGTAGCAGAGATCACCAATGCTTGCTTTGAGCCAGCCAACCAGATGGTGAAATGTGACCCTCGCCATGGAAAATACATGGCTTGCTGCCTATTGTACTATGGTGATGTGGTTCCCAAAGATGTCAATGCTGCCATTGCCATCATCAAGACCAAGTGCAGCATCAAGTTTGTAGATTGGTGCCCCACTGGCTTCAGGGTTGGCATCAACTACCAGCCTCCCACTGTGGTGCCTGGTGGAGACCTGGCCAAGGTACAGAGAGCTGTGTGCATGCTGAGCAACACCACAGCCATTGCTGAGGCCTGGGCTCACCTGGACCACAAGTTTGACCTGATGTATGCCAAGCGTGCCTTTGTTCACTGGTACGTGGGTGAGGGGATGGAGGAAGGCGAGTTTTCAGAGGCCCGTGAAGACATGGCTGCCCTTGAGAAGGATTATGAGGAGGTTGGTGTGGATTCTGTTGAAGGAGAGGGTGAGGAAGAAGGAGAGGAATACTAATCCACTCCTTTTGGCCCTGCAGCATGTCGTGCTCCCAGAATTTCAGCTTCAGCTTAGCTGACAGATATTAAAGCTTTCTGGTTAGATTTTCACTTGGTGATCATGTCTTTTCCATGTGTACTTGTAATATTTTTCTATCATGTCTCAAGGTAAAGTCATTAACATAAAAAAAATTTTATGGAATATTTTAGATCCTTTGTTGGCATTTCAACAATGTTCACAGCATCTTCACTAAGAGTCAATTTTGTCAAAACCCCTTTTTTTCCTCATCCAGAAGAAGAAACTTCTCATCCATTCAAGTTTCATTATGAGATTGCAGCGATTCAGTCACATCTTCAGTCTCCACTTCTAATTGTAGTTTACTTGCTATTTCCACATCTGCAGTTACTTCCTCTAATAATGTCTTGAATACTCAAAGTCATCAACTTCTTCAAATTCCTGTTACGGTTGACATTTTGACCTTCTCTCATAAATCACTAATGCTCTTAATGACATCTTAGAATGGCTAATTATTTCCCAAAGTTTTTCAACTTGTTTTGTCAAGATCCGTCAGAAGATTCACAATTTATAGGGAAGCTATAGCCTTATGAAATGTACTGCTGAACAAATGAGACTTGAAAGTTGAAATTTCTCTTTGATCCATGGGCTACAGAGTGGATACTGAGTTTGCAGGTCTGAAAACAACATTAATCTTGTATCTCTCCATCAGAGCTCTTGTTTGACTAGGTGCACTGTCAATGAGCAGTAATATTTTGAAAGCAATCTTTTTTATAAGCAGTAAGTCTCAACAACGGACTTAAAACATATAGTAAATCATGCTATTAGCAGATGTGCTATCATCTAGGCTTTGTTGTTTCATGTATAGAGCACAGGTAGAGTAAATGTAAGGGCTCTAGGATTTTCAAAATGAAATGGTAAGGAGGATTAGTGGCAACTTAAAGTCACCAACTGCTTTAGCCCCTAACAAAAGAGTCAGCCTGTCTTTTGAAGCTTTGAAGTTAGGCATTAACTTCTCTCTAGCTATGAAAGTCCTAGATGGCATCTTCTTCCATTATAAGGCTGTTTGGTCTACATTGATTATTTTTTGTTTATTGTAGCCACCTTCGTCAATAATTGTAGGTAGATCTTCTGGATAACTTGCTGAAGCTTCTCCATCAGCACTTGCTGTTTCACCTTGCATTTTTATGTTATGGTGATGGCTTCTTTCCTAACATCTCATTAGTCAACCTTTGCTAGTTTCCAACCTCTCTTTTTTTTTATTATACTCTAACTTTTAGGGTACATGTGCACAATGTGCCGGTTAGTTACATATGTATACATGTGCCATGTTGGTGTGCTGAACCCAGTAACTCGTCATTTAACATTAGGTATATCTCCCAATGCTATCCCTCCACCGTCCCCCCACTCCACAACAGGCCCCGGTATATGATGTTCCCCTTCCTGTGTCCATGTGTTCTCATTGTTCAGTTCCCACCTATGAGTGAGAACATGCGGTGTTTGGTTTTTTTGTCCTTGCGATAGTTTGCTGAGAATGATGGTTTCCAGCTTCTTCCATGTCTCTACAAAGGACATGAACTCATCATTTTTTGTGGCTGCATAGCATTCCATGGTGTATATGTGCCACATAATGGCCAGCTTCCAACCTTTCCCCTGCAGCTTCCTCACCTCTCTCTGCCTTCTTGGAGTTAAAGAGAGTTTGTGTCTTGCTCTGGATTAGGTTTTGAATTAAAGGAATGTTGTGGCTGGTTTGATCTCCTATTTAGACCAGTAAAAGTTTCTCCACATCCGCAATAAGGCTGTATTGCTTTCCTATCACTCATGCGTTCACTAATTTCCTTCAATAACTTCTCCTTTCACAACTTGGCTAACTCTTTGGCACAAGAGGCCAATCTTTTGGCCTATCTCAAACATGCCTTCCTCATAAGCTTAATCATTTCTAGCTTTTGATTTAAAATGATAGTTATGTGACTCTAACTTGAACACTTAGAGGCCATAGTAGGGTTATTCATTGGCCTAATTTTAATATTGTATCTTAGGGAATAGGGAGGCCTGAAGAGAGGGAGAGAGAGATGAAGGAACGGCTGGTTGATGGAGCCAGTCAGAATGTACATAACATTTACCTGTTAAGTTCACTATCTTTTATGGGCATAGTTCGTGGTGCTGCAAAACAATTACGATAGTAATATCAAATATTACTGATCACAGGTCACCATAACAGATGTAATAATAATGATAAAGTTGGAAATATTTCAAAAATTACCAAAATGTGATACAGACACATGAATTGAGCACATGCTGTTGGAAAAATGGAGCTGATAGAGTTGCTCAATACAGGGTTGCCACAAGCCCTCAATTTGTAAAATACACGATATCTGTGCAGCACAATAAAGTGAAGTGCAACAAAACGAGGTGTGGCTGTGTCCTAGAACATAAATATGTACTTTAGTGGAAAAGGTGGAGAAACGAAAACAATTTTGTAGTTTAGTTCAGTGGTCCCCAACCTTTTTGGCACCAGGGACTGGTTTCGTGGAAGACAGTTTTTCCAGACTCAGGCCAGGGTGGAATTGTTTTGGAATGATTCAAGTGCATTACATTTATTGCATACTTTATTTCTATTATTATTACATCATAATATATAATGAAATAATTATATATATCACCATAATGTAGAATCAGTAGGAGCCCTAAGCTTGTTTTCCTGCAAATAGATGGTTTTATCTGGGGGTGATGGGAGACAGTGACAGATCATCAAGCATTAGAAACCCAGGAACGCGCAACCTAGATCCATTGCATGTGCATTTTGCAATAGGATTCAAACTCCTATGTGAATCTAATGCCACCATTGATCTGACAGGAGGTGGAGCTCAGGAGGTAATGCCAGAGATGAGGAATAGCTGTAAATACAGATGAAGCTTTGCCTTCTCGACTGCTGCTCACCTCCTGCTGTGCGTCCTGGTTCCTAACAGGCCATGGATGGGTACCAGTCCATGACCCAGGGGTTGGAGACCCCTGGTTTAGTTAATGGTAGTATAATGTTTTTATATTCTTACTTTTAATAATTATACTTTGGTTATGTGAGATATTAACATTAAAGGGACGTTGGATAAAGAGTATTTGAGAATTTACTATCTTTGTAACTTTTCTGTAAGGCTAAAATTACCTCAGCATGATTTTTTTCTTTAATAAAGCAATATTGAGACTTTAGAAGCAATAGAGCAAGGCATTGATATATCACTGGTGGGAGCCTCTCTAATTTCCCACAGGACAAAAAAGTCAATGATATTCATTTGGTCTCTTAATATAAAAGTACTGGGGACCTATAAGGGGCCAAGCATTATACTATGACTAGGTTATAGAAGTAAATGAAAGATACATGCTCTTTCAGTTGGCAAGGGAGTTTATGAGTGTTATATCCACAGGTAGAGGGAGGGTGAGAAGGTTTGGATTTGTGATAATAAAATCGGGTTGGAGTCTCTGCTACAAATATCTTTGTATCATCTTCAAAGTCGATGTGTCCTGGGAAAACCAAGTTTTCATGAAAAAGTAAGGTTTATAACGGAAACGCTTTAAATCAGTAATGTTTGTACATTTTTTTTTTTAAACTCGTCTTTGATGGTCATATGTGTTGTAAGCTTTTTTCGATGCCTGAGTGTTTCTGGCTTGATAGAGTAAGTAGCGTAGGTATTAGGGCAGGCTTGCTAACATCCTCAGGTATCTGCTGAATATTCTCAATGTATTTGTCAGTATTAATATTGTGAAATCAATATCTGTGTGTATTCTGTACCACTTTCAATATTCCTTTTCTATATCTCCTATTAAGAAAAACATTTAAGAGAGCTACTTTTCCATCTTTATTCCTTTGTAAATGGTAATATTTAAAGGGATTATTACAGATATTAAAATAAGTAGACTGAATATTGAATGAGTGAGAAAAGAGGTATTTATGAGATTTGTATGCTTCTGGCATCCTCCTGGGAATTTTTTTGCTAGTAGCATAGCCTGTAAATATTTAATATTTTCCAGATATTATCCTCAGAGCCTCAATCCATTAACTCAAGTGCATGCTACAAAAACATATTTTGTATACTATTGGCAGTACATGAAAAGAGGAAGGAAAGAAAATGAAATGATTTTTCTATCAAGTACCATGATTTAGTCATTTCTGTGTTCTCTATGCGTTTAGCTCAGTGCTTGGCAATACTGGTAGGTGCTAAATTCAATTTTGTTGAAGTGAGTGAGTAAATGAATATATTAACCATTGTTTCATTTAAAGAGCATAAAGCATAATAACCTTTTCTTTTGTGTCAAGGAATGTTTTCCACAAAGCCACCAGGATACCTGGAGCTGTTCATCTATTTCAGAAATGTTTCTTGTATACCAGTAGATGGCAGTCCTTCTTCACTTCCTATCTTTCTTTAAAAGAAAAAAAGGATGAAAGAGATTGAAAAAGAAAGAGATGCAAATGGAAACAGACAAAGATAGATTTTTAAATTCAGCACATTGTGTTTATTTAATTTTTATGAATGGATTTAAAAAAATTAATTGTTAAGAAGCAGGGAAAGTTAAAATGTGTCTTAAGTTAATTGGAAATAAACCATCAAACACAATTGACTTTGTGCTAGCTCATCAAATTTCATGCCAATGAATTACATTTTGATTAAATGTCACTGTGTATTTCTTTCTGAAAATAAGCTTATCAATAGCCACATGGCCTGTTTTTCAACGTAAATGTCAGCCAGTTTCTTGCCAAGCTGGACACTCAAATGATGCAGGCTTCAGTTTTTTAAGTTTGGGGGCTCCACTTTGTTATCAGCCTGGTACCTTGGAGAATATTTAGGGAAAGCCTCAAACTATTTTTATCTCCAAAACGTTTAAAATTTGTTGAGCAGCTCAGAATGCTGCAGATATCTGGACAATTGCATGCCCTCGCACTGAAGCATAGGATGGAAAACTGCCCCAACAGGAGCTCATTATACATTTCCACAGAGATTCCCAATATGTGAAACATGCTGATGCATTCATATTGCATCTCCACTACAGTAGTTGCTAGGGAGCAAACTGAGATCACCAATTTCATTTCCTTTAGAAAGTATCTTTATTTGAAACCTAAATCATGGGTTCCAGAATAATTTCCTCAACCTCTTCCCCTCATTACATTCATCATTTTTCCATCTACTTCAGCCCAGTCACACTGACCCTACTCCAACGAGAAAAAACATGACTAAAGCCCAAGGAACAACTCAGAATTTCAAATACTGTGTTTAGTTTCCAATGTATTTCTTTTCTGTATTCTCTTACTTTTGTGTTCTACAATTTGCCAACAGCTGAAAGAACCACAACCTTAAATGTGTTGTAATCTACAGCTATTGTTAACCACAGAATTTAGGACATGATAAAAACACAGGTTCCTTGTATAGGGGTAGCTTCTCACATATTTGTCATGAAATTTATTTCTCTAAAAATAAATTGCTATATGGATAGTTTGACTAACTTTATATTATACTCAGGCTCTGTATTTTTATTTTGCTTTAATATTTGGGGGATGTATAAAACCAATTACACACAATTGCACACACACACACACAAATTGCAAAAGACACAGCAAGACACTTTATGTTTACTATGATTATATATGTCTTCTTTTGACTTAACTGGAAATAACAGTCAGAATGAACGCAATTCAACCACTGAAGCTACATACTTAATAATTTTTAATGTTTCTGTATGTGTTTCCCCATCAGGCTTTGAGACAGATGAGGGCAGAAAAGCTTTCACATTAATTTATTTATGCAATCATGCATTTACTAATCATTTATTGACATATGACAAAGTGGGGATAAAATAATGAATAAGATAAAGACTCTGTCTTTATGAAACTTAAAGTATGTAAAGGTAAAGCAGACACATAAAAAAAGGTTAGTAAGTCAGACTCCATGATGAAAATATTAATTGGCTGTAGTGAAGGAGCAAAATATAATGAGTGTCTTTCTATCTATGGGGATGTAAGGAGGAGTGATGGAAAGCTTTATTAGAGAGAGACTTGAACTCCTTTGAAATGTGTACAAGAGTTCATTAGGTCAACTGTGAGGTAGAATTTTCTGCACAGAAGGACCAATATGAGAGTTACAGAAGGTTATACATAGCATGTTTTATTTGAAAACTGAAATTAGTTGATGTGGAGTAGTACATTACAGTAGTACTGTAAATGGTAGGGATATTGTCAAGGAATCTTTGTATATCGTACCAAGGAATTTGAACTTTATTGTCTGGGTACTTGGAATCAGTACTTGGAATATGTTTTACGTAGGGCTCTGACAAGATCACATTTACCTTTTTGAAATTTCACTCTGTCAGAGGTGTAATGGATAGACTGAGGAGTAGGAATTTCACAACAAGATCAGCTTGGAGACTTTGCAGTATTTTAGGCAAGAGATAATGAGGGGCCTGACTTCAGTAGAATAAGATGAATCCAGAAGAAACAATAACAAGCTGAGTTTTATATAGGCTTAGATTGAGGTGCCCATTGGGCTTCTATAGAAGCGATATATGACAGCATTTGTTATCAAGGGAAAGTTCTAAATTAGAACGTGGCCTTGGGATCTGTCAGCATATGAGTGGTAACTGAAGCCCTGGATATGTATGAGATCACCTAGTGAGGGTAAGAAGAGAAAAGAAAAAATAAAAGGAGAAAGGACAAGACATTGAAAAATGTAGCATTTGAGGTATAAGATGAAAAGGAGCTCTGAGATTAAAAATATAAAAATAGCAGGAAGAGAAGAAGGATAGAATGGACATAGAGAAACCAAAGAAGGAACAAGCAGTCAAAATGTCAAATGCAGCAAACAGGCACAGTAGGGTAAACATTGACTGGAGTCCATTAAATTTGGCAATTGGGAAGTAATAAGAATCTTTTCCAGAGTGGTTTATATAGAGTGTTAGGTTAGAAGTCAGGTTATTGAAGGTTGAAAAGGAATGGAAAGAGAAGGAAGAGAAGATAAATATGTAGATTTTTCTTTCAAAGAGTTTCTGTACGAAGGGAAGAAGAAAGAACTATCACCAGCATGTAGCACAAGACCTAGCACTGAGTGGGTGTTAATATACACTTGTGGAATTGAATTTATCAAGTACACTTTGTCATCACTACAATGTCATCACTACCTCACACTACAAAGTGTGATCCATGTAACACCCAGAAATATTCATCTTCTATACTGAAAATGAGTTTTAGGATGCAAACCTGTATAATCAAGTAAAACAGCTAGTGTATAGTTTGGTGAAATGTCAAACCTTGCGGTCATCTAAGGGGAAGCAAAATGGAATTTATAGCTCTGCCTTTAAGAATTCTCTTCAAGCTCACCAGATAGATGGGGTTTTTCCTTGTCTTAGTTTGGTGCTACAGGTTGCGGGCAGGATAATTCCATGGGCCATCTAAAGCAGGACTGAGGATGTGAAGACTAGCTGACAGTGAAGAGGAACTATTAACTCATAAATTGTGAGAACTGGGAGTTTTCAGAGATCATCTGACTACAAGTTATTCAAAACCTTATTTTTGTTTTCTTAATGGAATCTCCTTTTACCAAACACATTAGTATGTGTAATCCGAATATATGATACTAACAAAAGTGTAAGACAATTAATATAAATTTATGCTATATATTTATTTTTATAACTGTTAAATATTTTGAACATAATAAAACAATGAGTCTGTTTTGATGAACACAAGTGTTTAAAATGCTAAATTTGGTTGCTAGAGATGATAGTTGCAATTACGTTAGACTTAGTATCCAATTTATTTCTGCATTTTGCTTTGTTGGTACTGTTCAGAGAAAATCCTGAATCATACAAGTTAATTTTTTTAAATAGTAACTACTTTTAAAAACAGATTATTATGAAATCTTAGGACACTCATCAAATAAGCTATCAAGAATGATAGGAACTCTTAATACTTGTCTATTCATCCATGGTTATAATTAAGACTATTAAGAAGCACCTGCTAGGATGCACGTGGTGGCCCATGCCTGTAATCCCAGCAGTTTGGGAGGCCGAGGCAGGTAGATCACGAGGTCAGGAGATCGAGACCATCCTGGCTAACACGGTGAAACCCTGTCTCTACTAAAAATATAAAAAATCAGCCGGGCGTGGTGGCAGGCGCCTATGGTCCCAGCTACTCGGGAGGCTGAGGCAGGAGAGTGGTGTGAACCCGGGAGGCGGAGGTTGTAGTGAGCTGAGATCGCGCCACTGCATTCCAGCCTGGGCAACAGAGCGAGACTCCATCTCAAAACAAAACAAAACAAAGAAGCAAAGAAACCAAGAAGCACCTGCTAAACGTATTGCAATTTGAGGTTTAGATTTAACTTAATAAAGACTAACCCTTCCAAAAATTTTTTATTGAATGATTATTCTACAATAGAATACATATACAAGTATGAATAAAGACTCAGTCTGTGTCTTTATTTAAGACACAGAAATTTACAATAAAGATGAAAAATTAAACATATAGAAGCAATAAAAAATAAAAGGTGGAATGACAGAAGCATGCAATAATGTAACGACTACAGTGGAGAAACAAAAAAGCAGATCTATCTGTGAGACTGCAGAAGAGAATTATATGCAGCTTCACAGAGGTGACACTTGTACTGTTGTGAAGAGTGTATAAATGTTTACTAGGTTGAGAAAGTTAGAATATTAGTAGGTGGTAAAAGATATTTTGTGTAAGTGATTGCAAAAGTCTTCCATTATGTAACAATTGCTGGTATTCTTGTCAGGTATACAAAAGTGAATCAACAAACAACCAATTCTTATACAGTAATCATAAAACCATAGTATGATATTATTCAATATGATGTATTATGCATTTACTTGTACAGATTATAGAGGGATCTCAAAAGCTTCTGGAAGATGAAATTAAAAGATAAAAAATTCTTAAATGTTCTCAGCATAAGCTTCATCAGGCTCAAGACAATTTTGTAAATAATGATGCCAGCTATTTAGTCCATCCCTAGAAAACCGAGAGTCTTGGAACATAACTATGTCAATGCAGTCTTTTTTACATTATTAAATAAAGAAAAATGGATGTTCTTTTTAGATATTTTAAGATTAGGAAACAAAAAGAAGTCAGAATGAGCCAAATCAGTACTGTAAAGTGGATCTCTAATGATTTCTCATTAAAAATCTCACAAAATTGCTCTTGTTTCATGAAAAGAATGAGCAGGAGCATTGTCATGGTGGAAAAGGACACTCTGATGAAGTTTTCCCAAATATTTTTCTGCTATCTAAGCTTTATCTAAGTTTCTCAAAACACTATTACAATAAACAGATGTTATCATTCTTTGAACCTCTGGAAAGCAACAAACAAAATGTCCTGGGCATCCAAAAACACTGTTGCTATGACTTTTGCTCTTGAGCAGCCTGCTTGTGCTTTGACTGGACTACTTCCACCTCTTGGTATCCATTGCTTTGATTGTGCTTTGTCTTGGGGATCATACTGGTAAAGCCATGTTTCATCTCCTGTTATGATTCTTCAAAGAAATGTGATATGGTTTGACTCTGTGTCCCCACCCAAATCTCACCTTGAATTGTAATAATCCCCACATGCCATGGGAGATACTCAGTGGGAGGTAACAAAATCATGGTGGTGGCCTTTCCCTTGCTGTTCTTGTGATAGTGAATGAGTTTCATGAGATCTGGTGGTTTTATAAACCCTGCACATGTTTTCTTGCCTGCTGCCATGTAAGATGTGACTTTGCTCCTCATTCGCCTTCAGTGAATCAATTAAACCTCTTTCCTTTATAAATTACCTAGCCTCTGGTATGTCTTTATTAGTAGCACGAGAAGAGACTATACAGAATGCTTCTGGATCTTGATCTCACTTATATAAAATTTCCATTGAAAGCTCTGCTCTTATCAGCAAATGATCTGGGTATAAAGGTTTTGGCACCTATCAAGTGGAAACTTAGCTCAACTTTAACCTTACAGTCAGAATTGTGTGAGTGGAACTAGTTGAGATGTCTATGGTGTTGGCTATTGTTTCTGCAGTTAGTGGTTGGTCCTCTTGAAATAGGGCACAGACAAGACAAACTTTTTTTTTCTTGAAATGTGGATGGTCTGACACTGGGCTTTATCTTCAACATTATTTTGTCCCTTCTTACAAGTTATCCACTTGTAAACTGCTGATTTCTTTGGGGGCATTTTCCTATAAGCTTTTTGTGAAAAAAGCATTAATGATTTCACAATTTTTGTGAAATTTGGTATATTTTTGCTGTGGCTGGTACCGGTTGTTCCTTTCCATGTTTAGTGCTTCCTTCAGGACCTCTTGTAACAAAATCCTGGTGGTAACAAAATCTCTCAGCATTTTCTTGTCTGTAAAGGATTTTATTTCTCCTTTGCTTATGAAGCATAGTTTGGCTGGATGTGAAATTCTGGGTTGAAAATTCTTTTCTTAAGAATGTTGAATATTGGACCCCACTCTCTTCTGGCCTGTAGCGTGTCTCCTGAGAGATCCACTGTTAGTCTTATGGCCTTCCCTTTGTGGGTAACCTGACCTTTCTCTCTGGCTTCCCTGAAAATTTTTTTCCTTCATTTCAACCTTGTTGAATCTGATGATTATGTGTCTTGGGGATGTTCTTCTCGAGGAGTATCTTTGCGGTGTTCTCTGTATTTCCTGAATTTGAATATTTGCCTGTCTTGCTAGGTTGAGGAAGTTCTCCTGGATAATATCCTAAAGAATGTTTTCCAATGTGGTTCCATTCTCCCTGTCACTTTCAAACAAATCAAACATAGATTTGGTCTTTTCACATAGTCCTATATTTCTTGGAGGCTTTGTTCATTCTTTTCACTCTTTTTTCTCTAATCTTGTCTTCTCTCTTTATTACATTGAGTTGATCTTCAATCTCTGATATCCTTTTTCCCACTTGATCGATTTGGCTATCTATACTTGTGTATGATTCACGAAGTTCCCATGCTGTGTATTTCAGCTCCATCAGGTCATTTATGTTCTTCTCTAAACTGGTTATTGTAGTTACCGATTCGTCTAACCTTTTTTCAAGGTTCTTAGCTTCCTTGCATTGGGTTAGAACATGCTCCGTAGCTCTGAGGAGTTTATTACCCACCTTCTGAAGCCTACTTCTGTCAACTTGTCAAACTCATTCTCTGTCCAGTTTTGTTCTGTTGCTGGCGAGGATTTGTGATCCTTTGGAGGAGAAGAGGTGTTCTGGTTTTTGGAATTTTCAGCCTTTTTGCGCTGGTTTCTCCCAATTTTCATGAATTTATCTACCTTTGGTCTTTGAAGTTGGTGACATTCCAATGGGGTCTCTGAGTGGACATCCTTTTTGTTGATGATGATACTGTTCCTTCCTGTTTTTTAGTTTTTCTTCTAATAGTCAGGACCCTCTGCTGCAGGTCTGCTGGAGTTTGCTCGAGGTCTACTCCAAACCCTGTTTGCCTGGATATCACTGGCAGAGCCTGCATAACAGCAAAGATTGCTGCCTGTTCCTTCCTCTGGAAGCTTTGTCCCAGTGGGGCACCCACCAGATGCCAGCCAGAGCTCTTCTGCATGAGGTTTCCGTTGGTGCCTTCTGGGAGGTGTCTCTCAATCAGAATACATGGAGGTCAGGGACCTACTTGAGGAGGCAGTCTGACCTTTATTAGAGCTTGAACACTGTGCTGGGAGATTGGCTGCTCTCTTCAGAGTTGTCAGGCAGGGACGTTTAAGTCTGCTGAAGCTGTGCCCACAACCGCCCCTTCCCCCAGGTGCTCTGTCCCAGGGAGATGGGGGTTTTATCTACAAGTCCCTGACTGGGGCTGCTGCCTTTTTTTCCAGAGGTGCCGTGCCCACATAGGAGGGAATCTGGAGGGGCAGTCTGGCTGCAGAGGCCTTGCAGAGCTGAAGTGGGCTCTGCCCAGTTCGAACTTCCTGGTGGCTTTATTTACACTGTGAGGGGACAGCCTACTCAAGCCTCAGCAATGGCGTACGCCCCTCTCCCCACCAAACTGGAACATCCCAGGTTGAGCTCAGACTGCTGTGCTGGCAGTGAGAATTTCAAGCCAGTGGATCTTAGCTTGTTGGTCTCTGTGGGGGTGGGACCCGCCGAGCCTGACCGCTTGACTCCCTGGCTTCATCCCCCTTTCCAGGGGAGTGAATGGTTCTGTCTCGGTGGCATTACAGGTGCCATTAGGGTATGAAAAAAAAAATTCTGTGGCTAGCTCATTGTCTGCCCAAACAGTTGTTCAGTTTTGTGCTGGAAACCCAGGGCCCTCGTGGTGTAGGCACCAGAGGGAATCTCCTGGTCTGCGGATTGTGAAGACCATGGGAAAAGTGCCATATCTGGGCCGGAGTCCATGGTATGGTCTCTAATGGTTTCCCTTGGCTAGACAAGGCAGTTCTCCAACCCCTTGCGCTTCCCAGGTGAGGCGAAGCCCCACCCTGCTTCAACTTGCCCTCCTTAGGTCCCACTGTTAAACCAGTCCCAATGCGATGAACTGGGTACCTCAGCTGGAAATGCTGAAATTATCCGTCTTCTGCATCGATCTCACTGGGAGATGCAGACCAGAGCTGTTCCTATTCGGCCATCTTGCCAGCACCTCCTGTTAATGTATGTTTAAAGGCTACTTTATTTATAAATTATCCAGAATATTTATAAAACATTAATAAAACATTATGTATACATTCAGCTCTGAATTTCTCAATGTCAAGGACTTAGTTTGTTCATCTTTGAATTCCCAGCATTCCTCTTTGCACATAATAAAGAGCACATATTTGTAAAAATCTTGGACTTGCCACTCTGGAACTTTAGTTGTAACACAGGAAAGAATCTAAAATCCTAAAAACGTAACCACTGATGATATATTGTCAGATTGACACTATGTCCCATAGGATCAAAAAATATTTGCTCCCACTAAGAAAGATACTGGAAACAAAACAGAAAAGCTCTACGCTACATTACTTTCAACTGTTGAAATAGCTACATTTGGAATTTTTGTTCTCAACCTCAAGACTATCATAACATGGCAGGAGACAATTTAGAGAAAGCACACACAGCTTTAATTAGTAGACATCTGAAACTGCAGGCTTTAATTTGATTGACATTTGTTATAAAAATGTTACATTAAAATTGGGTAAGAGGGCTTGAGAAGAAAACAATTTTGACTTATTTTCTTCTCATGACATAAATACTTTAGTGATATGTGAAATTGCCTTTTGAAGCAACATAGAGGAAGGACAATAAGAAAATATTTACATTTCTGTGATTATAATTGTTTTACAATTAAGAGTCATGTTGGAAAGACAGCCAAATAGAAATGGGGTTACATATTAAAAATCTAAAAGTTCTCCATTTCTTTTCATAATCACATGAGCTTCTCTCTTTGTTTGTAGTAAAACATAAAGGTCAGCCCAAGATACTCAATTATTTCACTAAACATTTTTTGGTTAATCTCCCAGGAATGCAACATTTACATATGAGGATTGTGATGACCACAAAACTTATAAAATGTTTGTTACAGTCCTTTGGGTACATACCCAGTAATGGGATGGCTGGGTCAAATGGTATTTCTAGTTCTAGATCCCTGAGGAATCACCACACTGACTTCCACAATGGTTGAACTAGTTTACAGTCCCACCAACAGTGTAAAAGTGTTCCTATTTGTCCACATCCTCTCCAGCACCTGTTGTTTCCTGACTTTTTAATGATCGCCTTTCTAACTGGTGTGAGATGGTGTCTCATTGTGGTTTTGATTTGCATTTCTCTGATGGCCAGTGATGATGAGCATTTTTTCATGTGTTTTTGGCTGCATAAATGTCTTCTTTTGAGAAGTGTCTGCTCAGGTCCTTTGCCCACTTTTTGATGGGGTTGTTTGTTTTTTTCTTGTAAATTTGTTTGAGTTCACTGTAGATTCTGGACATTAGCCCTTTGTCAGATGAGTAGGTTGCAAAAATTTTCTCCCATTCTGTAGGTTGCCTGTTCACTCTGATGGTAGTTTCTTTTGCTATGCAGAAGCTCTTGAGTTTAATTAGATCCCATTTGTCAATTTTGGCTTTTGTTGCCATTGCTTTTGATGTTTTAGACATGAAGTCCTTTCCCAAGCCTATGTCCTGAATGGTATTGCCTAGGTTTTCTTCTAGGGTTTTTACGGTTTTAGGTCTAACATTTAAGTCTTTAATCCATCTTGAATTAATTTTTGTATAAGGTGTAATGAAGGGATGCAGTTTCAGCTTTCTCCATATGGCTAGCCAGTTTTCCCAGCACCATTTATTAAATAGGGAATCCTTTCCCCATTTCTTGTTTTTGTCAGGTTTGTCAAAGATCAGATAGTTGTAGATATGTGGCATTATTTCTGAGGGCTCTGTTCTGTTCCATTGATCTATGTCTCTGTTTTGGTACCAGTACCATGCTGTTTTGGTTAGTGTAGCCTTTTAGTATAGTTTGAAGTCAGGTAGCGTGATGCCTCCAGCTTTGTTCTTTTGGCTTAGGATTGACTTGGCGATGCGGGCTATAAATCGTGCTGCTATAAAGACACATGCACAGGTATGTTTATTGTGGCACTATTCACAATAGAAAAGACTTGGAACCAACCCAAATGTCCAACAATGATAGACTGGATTAAGAAAATGTGGCACATATACACCATGGAATACTATGCAGCCATAAAAAATGATGAGTTCATGTCCTTTGTAGGGACATGGATGAAGCTGGAAACCATCATTCTCAGTAAACTATCGCAAGGACAAAAAACCAAACACCACATGTTCTCACTCATAGTTGGGAATTGAACAGTGAGAACACATGGACACAGGAAGGGGAACATCACACTCCGGGAACTATTGTGGGGTGGGGGGAGGGGGGAGGGACAGCATTAGGAGATATACCTAATGCTAAATGATGAGTTAATGGGTGCAGGAAATCAACATGGCACATGGATACATATGTAACAAACCTGCACATTGTGCACATGTACCCTAAAACTTAAAGTATAATAATAATAATAATAAAAAAGTTTGTTACAGGATATTGTATTTGCTCACTTAGCCTATAAAATGCTTTTTTTTTTGTAGAAAATTGAATTTAGCTACTTAATCTGTAGATAAACAGCCTTGGGAAAACTAACCCACTGCTCTATAAATGGTTTCTACCATTATGTAATCAATTTAGCACCATGTGTGGATTCTCAGATTAGAAAAATTTAACTAACTCTGTGTTGCCTTTTACAGATTTAATTCAAATACAATATGAAATCTGGTATCTTTTACATGTGTGACAACAGCTTAAAATACAGGATTTTGTTACAAAAGATCAAATCTGGGAATTTTAATCACCTAGAAGTAAGAAATTACGAAGACTATGGATAATGTTAGCATTGACTTTATTATTTTTTGAGACATGGTCTTGCTCTGTTGTTCAGGCTGGAGTGCAGTGGTGTGATCTTGACTCACTGCAGCCTCTGCCTCCCGGGTTCAAGCGATTTTCCTGCCTCAGCCTCCCAAATACCTGGGATTACAGGCATCCACCACCACACGCGGCTAATTTTTTGTATTTCCAGTAGAGATAGGGTTTCTGTATTTTGGCCATGCTGGTCTTGAACTCCTGGCCTCATTCACCTGCCTCAGCCTCCCAAAGTGCTGGGATTACAAACGTGAGCCACCATGCCTGGCCAACATTGACTTATTTGTCTGGAATAACTCTTTCAAATTTGAAGGAATAAACATGAGACAATGAGAGTATTTACATAAATACTAAGAGAAGATAAAGGCTTAAACATGAATTAATTCAAGAAGATTTTAGTCAAATTAATGAAGGATGAAGCCAAGATGAATGTAAGGGAATATCACTAACTTTTTGAGATTTTAATAGTGTAAATTCCTCTCCTTCTTTACCAAAGCATATTTAGATGCTACCATCAAAGAAGTGTTAATTGCGTTAAATTATTATGGCTAGTACTGGAAATTTGGATATGTAAGTAATTTATTAAATATTCTCAAATGATATTAACATCAGTTTAAAAAATCTAACTTCTAATTTAGATAAAAATACATATATGCTCAAACATGCTCTGCAGAAACTCTTTTCCTGTTTTAATTACATCTCAGGCATCCCCTAACTTTCTGGCCACTTTTGAGTATAAAAAAGTCCAGAGTTCAGTCCAGTACAATTTAAATAAGTTGAACATTTTAAGTTCAGATCTTTCTCTCTGCATAATGATCGTTTAAAACTCAGCCTGAGGGTCTTAGTGTGAAAAAGGCATAATCAAATCTTTTACTCTTCTTCTGCCTTTTTCCTTTTCTGCTTCTTCTTTCTCCTTTAGTGAACTGGATCTAGGATCAGACATGGGGACAAGGGCCAGAAATCTTTTCATTTAATTGTAATCCTCCTGGCTGTCAATGACATGGGCAAGAAAGGCGTCTGAATGGCAACTCTCTCATGTCAAACGTGTGAAGCCGTTGGGAATTTTGAGAGGTTTTCCGACTAAATGGTTTTATACTGTGGAAGCCATTCTCTTCACACCTTCCTTCAGCTTTCTCCCCAAGCAGTGTATCAATCATTTCCCTTCTGCTAGAATCTGCTTCTGAAGTGGCAGCTCAAGCCAGTTACCTTCTTATCTGGGCTTATCTGGCTCATATGACACTCCTACATCCTTATAATTCCAAGCAGTTTGAATGTTCTGTGTCCTACATTGTCTCTTCACTTTGCATTGCCTCTCCACTTCTCTTTTCCTCTTGCACAAATGTTCATGGGGGCCACAAGTAAATGTCCACCTAGACAATGTGGTGCTATCTCATCTTCTTTCAGGCTCCATTTTTATAAGTAGTTTTCTTGGAGCCTCATTATTTGTATGGGAGGAGCAACTCTTATTCTCACTTTGAAAAGGTAATGTGTAACGTTTTACCAGAACGTCTGAATTTTCTACAACTCTTTTCGTGGACCCCTGTATTTCCTTTCTTCTTTCATGCGGTCTCGAGGGGTGCTGGTGAGACTGATGGTATTTACTTCTTTTAAAAAACCCTCCTGAGGCCGAGCTCAGTGGCTCACACTTGTAATCCCAGCACTTTGGGTGGTGAGGCGGGTGGATCATGAGGTCAGGAGTTTGAGACCAGCCTGACCAACATAGTGAAACCCCATCTCTATTAAAAATATAAAAAAATAGCTGGGCATGGTAGCAGGTACCTGTAATCCCAGCTACTTGGGAGGCTGAGGCAGGAGAATTGCTTGAACCTGGGAGGCAGAGGTTGCGGTGAGCCGAGATCGGGCCACTGCACTCCAGCCCTGACAGTGCGAGACTCTGTCTCAAAAGAACTAACTAACCTTTTGTCAGATGAGTAGATTGGAAAAATTTTCTCCCATTCTGTAGGTTGCTTGTTCACTCTGATGGTAGTTTCTTTTGCTGTGCAGAAGCTCTTTAATTTAATTAGATCCCATTTGTCAATTTTGGCTTTTGTTGCCATTGCTTTTGGTGTTTTAGGCATGAAGTCCTTGCCCATGCCTATGTCCTGAATGGTATTGCCTAGGTTTTCTTCTAGGGTTTTTATGGTTTTAGGTCTAACATTTAAGTCTTTAATCCATCTTGAATTAATTTTTGTATAAGGTGTAAGGAAGGGATCCAGTTTCAGCTTTCTACATATGGCTAGCCAGTTTTCCCAGCACCATTTATTAAATAGGGAATCCTTTCCCCATTTCTTGTGTTTGTCAGGTTTGTCAAAGATCAGATGGTTGTAGATGTGTGGTATTTTTTCTGAGGGCTCTGTTCTGTTCCATTGGTCCATATCTCTGTTTTGGTACCAGTACCATGCTGTTTTGGTTAGTGTAGCCTTGTAGTATAGTTTGAAGTCAGGTAGCGTGATGCCTCCAGCTTTGTTCTTTTGGCTTAGAATTGACTTGGCAATGCGGGCTCTTTTTTGGTTCCACATGAACTTTAAAGTAGTTTTTTCCAATTCTGTGAAGAAAGTCATTGGTAGCTTGATGGGGATGTCATTGAATCTATAAATTACCTTGGGCAGTATGGCCATTGTCACAATATTGATTCTTCCTATCTGTGAGCATGGAATGTTCTTCCATTTGTCTGTATCCTCTTTTATTTCATTGAGCAGTGGTTTGTAGTTCTCCTTGAAGAGGTCCTTCACATGCCTTGTAAGTTGGATTCCTAGGTATTTTATTCTCTTTGAAGCAATTGTGAATGGGAGTTCATTCATGATTTGGCTGTTTGTCTATTATTGGTGTATAAGAATGCTTGTGATTTTTGCACATTGATTTTGTATCGTGAGACTTTGCTGAAGTTGCTTATCAGCTCAAGGAGATTTTGGGCTGAGACGATGGGGTTTTCTAGATATACAATCATGTCATCTGCAAACAGGGACAATTTGACTTCCTCTTTTGCTAATCGGATACCCTTTATTTCTTTCTCCTGCCTGATTGCCCTGGTCAGAACTTCCAGCACTATATTGAATAGGAGTGGTGAGAGAGGGCATCCCTGTCTTGTGCCTGTTTTCAAAGGGAATGCTTCCAGTTTTTGCCCTTTCAGTATGATATTGGCTGTGGGTTTGTCATAAATACTCTTAGTATTTTTAGATACGTCCCATCAATAGCTAATTTACTGAGAGTTTTTAGCATGAAGCGTTGCTGAATTTTGTTGAAGGCCTTTTCTCCATCTATTGAGATAATCATATGGTTTTTGTCTTTGGTTCTGTTCATATGGTGGATGAGTTTATTGATTTGCATATGTTGAACCAGGCTTGCATCCCAGGGATGAAGCCCACTTGATCATGTTGGATAAGCTTTTTGATGTGTTGTTGGATTCGGTTTGCCAGTATTTTATTGAGGATGTTTGCATTGATGTTCGTCAGGGATATTGGTCTAAAATTCTCTTTTTTTGTTGTGTCTCTGCCAGGCTTTGGTATCAGGATGATGCTGGCCTCATAAAATGGGTTAGGGAGGATTCCCTCTTTTTCTGTTGATTGCAGTAGTTTCAGAAGGAATGGTGCCAGCTCCTCCTTGTACCTCTGGTAGTATTCGGCTGTGAATCCATCTGGTCCTGGACTTTTTTAAGAACTCAAACAAATTTACAAGAAAAAAACAGCCCCATCAAAAAGTGGGCAAAGGATATGAACAGACACTTCTCAAAAGAAGACATTTATGCAAACAACAGACACATGAAAAAATACTCATCATCAGTGGCCATCAGAGAAAAGCAATTCAAAACCACAGTGAGATATCATCTCACACCAGTTAGAATGGTGATCATTAAAAAGTCAGGAAACAACAGGTGCTGGAGAGGATGTGGAGAAATAGGAACACTTTTACAATGTTGGTGGGACTGTAAACTAGTTCAACCATTGTGGAAGTCAGTGTGGCTATTCCTCGGGGATCTAGAACTAGAAATACCATTTGACCCAGCCATCCCATTACTGGGTATATACCCAAAGGAATATAAATCATGCTGCTATAAAGACACATGTACACATGTGTTTATTGTGGCACTACTCACAATAGCAGACTTGGAACCAACCCAAATGTCCAACAATGATAGACTGGATTAAGAAAATGTGGCACATATACACCATGGAATACTATGCAGCCATAAAAAATGATGAGTTCATGTCCTTTGTAGGGAAATGGATGAAGCTGGAAACCATCATTCTCAGCAAACTATTGCAAGGGCAAAAAACCAAACACTGCATGTTCTCACTCATAGGTGGGAATTGAACAATGAGAACACTTGGACACAGGAAGAGGAACATCACACAACAGGGCCTGTTGTGGGGTGGGGGAGGGGGAGGGATAGCATTAGGAGATATACCTAATGTAAATGACGAGTTAATGGGTGGAGCACACCAACATGGCACATGTATTAATAAGTAACAAACCTGCACGTTGTACACATGTACCCTACAGCTTAAAATATAATGAAAAAAGTATACATAAAAAAGAAAAAAAAGTTAAAAAAAACTAAATAAACAAACAAACTAAAAAACCTTCCTGAATGCTCTCTTTAGAATGCCTGTGGTGATACTTGGATGCAAATCTAAAGCGTCAGGAAAAGTTAAATTCACAATTAATTACATATATATTGAGCTGGAGATTTGCAGGAGCACTCTTTATTCCAATGCATTTTTTCATCCACCCTTCCCACATTTTCAGATATGATAAATCATTCGAAGAAAGGCACTGTTCTTCAATAAAATATTTAAGATTTTCGAATCATCTGTACTCCATGATTTCTGTTGAAACTTGCTGGTCTCATCTGTAGCTTAAAATCCAAATCCTTCTTTATCAGATTCTTAATATAATTAATTACTTATTTACATAGTTTTTCTAAAATTCTCTATTCTTAGAAACCTATGATTACATTATGGTCAAAGAGCAAGCTCTGTTACTGCAAATATTATTACAGCTAGTATTTAAATGGTTGGAAAATTATAGTACATCTCTTTTTCTCATAGACATTTAGGGGCAAAGTGAGTATATGCACATCTGAGGCAAAAAGAGATTACATTTATATATAATTCGTGCCTGAAACAATTTCTGTTCATATGCCTTTTATAGTGTGCAGAATGAAAATAACTCCTCTCCCTTTAAAAAGAGCCCACTTCTAAGGAGAATAAGCTAAGAATGTTTCTTCCATTTGAAGACAAATTTTTACTTTGAAAAGTAAAATATGGTAGCTTATGAAAAATTCAGTTTGTAAAATCTTATTGAAGATTCAGACCAAAGCCATTTTGAAAGACTAGTATTTTAATTTGCCTGCTGTAGGTTTTCCTTACATATTTATTTTATGTAGCTATCTTTCAGTTTCATGAAACAGTCAAGCAAATATTGATAGTTGTGTTGAATTTAGTAACACTACTTTCCTTACTTAAATTATCTATTTCCCTTCAGCTGCCAGTTGAAGATGACCTCATGATTGCTGATGTAATATTAGCGATTGATTGTTAAAAGAATGTTGATATTTCCTTATGCTGTTTATTTTGCTTCTTCATATATTAAATTGATCTTTTCTTTGTCCTTTGTATACTTTCTGATTCTTTTGAGGACATACAATAAATGCTCATAAAATCAGTTATAAATTATATTATTGAAAAAAATACAAACGTGAATTAGCTGCCTCATAATCAGACTTTCTTTTCTAAAAAAAAATTACAGAGCTACGTTTTTGAGTCAAAGTTCTCTCTTATTCATGGCTCCTATTTATTTTATATTTGAGCTACATTAACTATATACTTAGCACAAAATACTTTTATAAATTTTCTAATATGCTAGATCACATTATCTGAGAATATTTTCCCAGTTTTTGTCAACTTTGTGACATATTTTACTCACAATTCACATTTCACTGAACAATTTTGCTAAACACTTCCAATATGGCAGTATTGAGCTATATCCTGAAAGTGTCACTAGTAAACAAGATATGACGTCTCTGTCCTCAGAGTTCACAGTCTGGTTGTAGAAATAGAAAAAGAAAACAGCTAGTAAACATATAAACTAGAAAATTAGACACTGTGATGAATATTTGAAGAAAATATGGGGTTCTCATAGCACTAAGTCTATTACAAGTTTGTAGGATAAACTCAACTCTTTGGTGTCCAGTATACAAACACATAACTCATAAATTTTCACCCCCTTTATAAATAACTATGGTTTATTTGAACATTTTATGTAGTTCAGTCAAATACAGCTTTTCAATTATGATAGTTTTATTATTTAAAAATACAACTTTACAAGTGAGTTACAATTATGGACCCTTGAAGAGAAGTTTAAATTTCATGAATTATAGTTTGTAAGAACTATTTGCAACATGGTATACATGTGCCACACTTTGTACCTTTACTATATGAGGTTTAATTCTCCAACCTTATATTTCACTGTTCTTCAATTATCCTTCTCCTCCCATGTTCTAATCTTACTGAGGTTCTTGCTCCTGAACATGCCTTACTTTTTTTTGCTTTTGGCCCTCTAAATATACCATTCCCTACATCTTCTACAGTCTCCACACTTTTTCCCCACTATCATCCACCTATAAGACTATCATATATGCAGATTCCCAGTATCTGGACCATAGTACATATTCAATAATGTTCTTAAGTAAATAAATAAATAAATGGATGAATGAAAGAATTCCACAAAGTGACAAGAAAGGCAGTTCTGTTTATACACTCAAGTCTGGGATGTAATTAATCTATCTTGAAATTATTTTACTCTTTCTTGTTTATAGCCAATGTATTGAGATCCTACATACCCTGTCTCAATCCTCATTTGGTGTTTCAGATGATCACAGAAGGTGTTACATAATTTAGATAATATACAAAACAAATTTAACTCAAATCTAAAATGTAAAGAAATACCTCATTTTTAGGAGAGGAAGCAAGGATTCATATATGTAGCAAGCACAGAGAGTTATGATCGATTTTTGCAACTCTAATAGAGAAAAGAATCATATTCTACCCTGCTATGGTACTTTCAGATACAGCCTATAGATATGAAAAGATATTTTGGATCTTGGTTGAGTGATCCATCATTCAAAGCACCAAGATAGTTTATATAAGGTAAAATTTATCTGTTTTGGGAATATAGCCATTTCACTTTATGTTGTTTACATCAAGATGTTGTTAATCTCAAATCATTCATTTCTATACTAATCATACAGATGATAAAAATTCTTATCCAATATATTATGTTGTTCATGGGTAAATTCCATTCAATATAGAATAAGAAATTTTATCTTACTTTATCCATATAAAAGTCAATAAAAAGTGCCATAAAAATAAATCAAGAGCTTTAAGCAGTTTGATTTTCAGATGAACCTAAGAAAATCATGGACAGCTGAAGATTTCTCTGCATTTGGAACCAGTTATTAAATCCTGCTATGGACAATGAAGCTAGTATATATTTCTAGCCTACCAGATAATTCTTAAAATATTTACTTCGATTTGTTTTTCTGCTACATAAAATTGAGGAGACATCCAATGTATTTTCTCAGTGACCATTTCTAATAATGTAACTAGATAATCAGCCTGTTTATAGAATGACCCCCAACAGCAAAATACAGCCCCTAAGATGAGGGCATTAGGGAGATTGAGTGATTTTGCCTCTTATCAAGCACACGGGGAATTCAGCATAGTTGTAGCTCCAGTATAGCATTAAAATGCTAAGGAGAGGTCCAGTTGAATGGATTGGTCCAACCCAGCAGGAGACAGGGAAAGCATGCAACCCAATGAACACATAGGTACGTATGGCTCAGTGTGGATTTACAAGATAGTGGAATCACAAGCCAAGAGACCAATTCCGGACCCCAAGTTTGTAGAGTTTGTTCAATAAATGGGTAAAGCAGAGTTTGAAAGATGTAGATATATCCCTACAGTTAGGAGAGTCAGGAGATGGCAAGGGCCAGAGAGGTGGATGTCTGAAAATGTGGCCTCAGTGGAAAATTATACAGAAAAACGTAAATGATTTTTAATCTTCTCAGGTATGTTTAGAATTCTTAAGAAAAAGCAACCATATGGACCGTTAAACACTAAAAGCAACACATTACTCCTTGAGTTTTCTTTGTTGATTTTTGAAATCATCAATTTTAATTAACCTCCTTTCATGCTTCTAGACCTTTCCTTACGATTTTCTACTTACATTTACAGACTAAGAAATGAGATATCATCTGCATATTTCTTCCTTAAACTAACAAGGAAATTTGTTTAAATGGACAAGACAGACTTTATTTTTCACTAGCAGCATTAGACAAGAGAAATAATGAGTGGAAATTTAAGCAACTCAATGTAATAATTATCTGAAGTTGGCACTAACAGGCTGTAAGGTAACACATTTTCCTTCTTTTTATTTTATTTTATTATTATTATACTTTAAGTTTTAGGGTACATGTGCACAACGTGCAGGTTTGTTACATATGTATACATGTGCCATGTTGGTGTGCTGCACCCATTGACTCATCATTTAGCATTAGGTATATCTCCTAATGCTATCCCTCCCCCCTCCCCGCACCCCACAACAGTCCCTGGTGTGTGATATTCCCCTTCCTGTGTCCAAGTGTTCTCATTGTTCAATTCCCACCTATGAGTGAGAACATGCAGTGTTTGGTTTTTTGTCCTTGCGATAGTTTACTGAGAATGATGGTTTTCAGTTTCATCCATGTCCCTACAAAGGACATGAACTCATCATTTTTTATGGCTGCATAGTATTCCATGGTGTATATGTGGCACATTTTCTTAATCCAGTCTATCGTTGTTGGACCAAGCGGACCTAATACACATCTACAGAACTCTCCACCCCAAATCAACAGAATATACATTCTTTTCAGCACCACACCACACCTACTCCAAAACTGACCACATAGTTGGAAGTAAAGCACTCCTCAGCAAATGTAAAAGAACAGAAATTATAACAAACTGTCTCTCAGACCACAGTGCAATCAAACTAGAACTCAGGATTAAGAAACTCACTCAAAACTGCTCAACTACATGGAAACTGAACAACCTGCTCCTGAATGACTACTGGGTAAATAATGAAATGAAAGTAGAAATAAAGATGTTCTTTGAAACTAACGAGAACAAAGACACAACATACCAGAATCTCTGGGACACATTCAAAGCAGTGTGTAGAGGGAAATTTATAGCACTAAATGTCCACAAGAGAAAGCAGGAAAGATCTAAAATTGACACCCTAACATCACAATTAAAAGAACTAGAAAAACAAGAGCAAACACATTCAAAAGCTAGCAGAAGGCAAAAGATAACTAAGATCAGCAGAACTGAAGGAAATAGAGACACAAAAAACCCTTCAAAAAATTAATGAATCCAGGAGTTGGTTTTTTGAAAAGATCAACAAAATTGATAGACCGCTAGCAAGACTAGTAAGAAAAGAGAGAAGAATCAAATAGACGCAATACAAAATGATAAAGGGGATATGACCACCGATCCCACAGAAATACAAACTACCATCAGAGAATACTATAAACACCTCTATGCAAATAAACTATAAAGTCTAGAAGAAATAGATAAATTCCTCGACACATACATCCTCCCAAGACATTTTCCTTCTTGAATTTTCTATCTAGGAATGTAGCTTTTTTATGTCTATTCATTACTGTGTCTATAATCAGGTGGTCTGCTGTAATTGATTGGATCTCAAGACACATGTCTTAATCTAGGAAACATAAAATACAGAATACAGATGTCCAACTCGAAATTGCTTTCACTATTGTTGCCTATTTTCCAGTCTATCTCTCTGTTATGTGCTTTTCTTGTTCCCTTCATTTGCTTTCTTCACTCATAATACTTCTTCAATTTTTGGTTTAGTAGAACCAGACATATGTTCCCTAACATATGTGGCTAGTCCCAAAGTGTCTTTGTATTAGCTTAAGTCTCAGTAATTGGTTATATTCGAACTTTGCTCTGCAGATGGCATTAGTCCTAATTTTTAATTCTAAAATGATCCTATTCAATTCAGACAATTGCAAGATGATATGCAAATATACAATCTCCCTTTCTACAGATCTTCAGGATCTGAAAGTCTGCTGACAATTTGAAGATCTGTGCTGACTATAAGGTCACTAGAATTCTCTCAGTGGGAGATACTTATGTGGTTTGTAATTTATTTTGCAAAGGAAGCAATGTAAAGTATTCATTTTAAACATACCTGAAACATATTATCTGGTTCTACTTATTTACTTATTTTTGAGGTATAATTTACGTATAAAATTGTATGTATTTAAGGTATATAATGTGATGATATATTCATGCATTATGAAATGATTAGCACAATAAAACTAATTAACATACCTGTTACCTCACATAGTTACCTTTTCTTTTTCTTTTATGGTAAGAATATTTAAGATCTACTCTCCTAGCAAATTTCAAGTATACAATACATTATTGTTAACTATAGTCACCATGCTGTACAATAGATCTCCAGAACTTATTCCTCTTATAATTGCAGCTTTGTACCCTTTTATCATCAACAAATAGTTCAATTTATTTTGAAAAACATAAATGCTTCTTCCTAAGGCTACACTATTTCCTCATCTATCTTTTCTTAAATAACTGCAACTGGCTATATTGTGGTGGTATCTTCACTCTCCAAACTTAGTAGTTATTAGAAAGTAATGTCATTCTTTTCAACAAAAGTACATTTCCCCTTTGCATCCTTTTTGGTCAACAAATAGCTTCTTTAAGAAACTGTACTGAATACATCAAATGTTAATACAGTTGGTATTTATCTTTTGTGTGTGTCAATGAGAACTTTTTTATTGTGGTAAAATACACATAACATGGAGTTTACCATCGTAACTATTTTAAAGCATACAAATCAATGACATCTAGTACATTCACCATGTTGTGCAACAATCCACTAATCTAGATTAAGAATAATATTCCATCGTTATATAGATATACCATTTTGTAGTATGTATCAGCACCTCATTACTTTGTTTGTTTTGTGACAGGAACTTTCTCTGTCACACTATCTGGAGTGCAGTGATGTAATCACTGCAACCTCCACCTCCCAGGCTCAAGCAATCCTCTTACCTCAGCCTCCTGAGTAGCTGAGACTACAGGCACGTGCCACCATACCTGGCTAATTTTTGGTAGAGACGGGACTTCACCATGTTGCCCATGCTGGTCTTGAACTCAAGAGCTCAAGACCTCCCAAATGTTTTGGCCTGCTTTGGCCTCCCAAAATGTTGGAATTACAGGCGTGAGCCACTGAACACAGCTATCATTATTTTTATAGCTGAATAATATTGCATTTTATAGATATTTTACATTTTGTTTGTCCATTCGTCAGTGGATATTTGGGTTGTTTTCACCTTTTGGGTATTGTGAATAGGGCTGCTGTGAATATTTGTTTACAAGTTTTCATTTGAACACCTGTTTTTAATTCCTTTGGTATCCGCCTCTGCATTGATTACCAGGGGAAATTTATTGATGGTTTTAATTTCTTCTGGTAGAAATTGAGATAGATATTTTCACATATTCTCTATGTATCGACAGGAGTACAGCTACTGGTAGGCAGATAAGTGTGTTCCCTTGGAATTTGTTTTATCCACATGAGAATCTAAAGATGGGAACTGAATCACCAGTAACCGTATCAGAAGCTATAGAAGTGTGTGGAGTGCAGTGCTATAAAGTACTGTGGTCAATGATAAGATGGTTTTAAATCTGGCTGGTGACAGAAATGATTATTAACATTAAAAAAAGACAGATAATTTTTCTAGAATATATATTACATGCTCTTTAGTAAGGTTTACAAAGTACATTTTTAACACTAGTTCTGCTCTTTCTTATATAGAAATATTCCCTAAGCAGTGGTAGCATTTTGTAGCATGTTTACTGCATTGGCCACAAGTAGTAAAGATAATCGTCAAGTTGTAGGTACTGACATAGGATTTATGAATGAGTTACTAAGGGACAGGGTCAACTAGCAGGCTCCTCCAATGTGCCTGTACCTTGATGAAATTTAATGATAACGTCTGTGGCCCTATTTCTTTGGCCAGTCAATAGCTAATTTATTAAATTTGTGAATTTATTCCTTGTGAAGTTTATTAAAATCTAAAAGAAATGAAAGGTAATAAAAAGAATTATAAGCAGCCAGATAATTTTCATACTAGATATAATTTTAGTTAAATCTTTCTAATGATCTTAAAGTAGGTATTTTCTTTATGTTGCAGAGGAAGATATCAAAGTTAAGGTATTTGCCCACTGATGCTATTTCCTCAATCTAACATAAAGAAAATGTTGTGAAGATATTGTTTCAAACATTGTTTCTATAATTCCTGAAATCCACGTTCTTTATGTTGGTAGTTAGAATACTGGGATAAAGATGGTCAGAAATGACTTTATTAGAACAAAGGTCAAAGGTGTGATGGAATTCAAAGTAGAATAGATCTCCTCTGGTTGAGAGAACTGTTGAGGACCAGATGAAATAAAGAAAGTGACATTTAGGCAGGGCACAGTGGCTCATACCTGTAGTCCTAGCACTTTGGGAGGCTGAGGTGGGTGGATCACTTGAGCCCAGGAGTTCGAGACCAGCCTGGGCAATGTGTGGAAATCCCATCTCTACAAAAATTAGCTGGGCATGGTAGTGTGTGCCTGTGGTCCCAGCTACTCAGGAGGCTGAGGTGGACAAATCACTTGAACCCAGGAGTCAGAGGTTGCAGTGAACTGAGATAGCGCCACTGCCCACCAGCCTGACCAACAGAGCAACAACCTGTCTTAAATAAATAAATAAATAAATCTGACATTTGAAATGTTTCTTAAAGAAATGGATAGGGATGTGATAAGCAGAGATTGGGAGTAAATATACCAAGGTGTTAAAACATAGAGTTTGGGCAGCAGCTGAAATTTGGGTTTTGAATGTGTAAGTAGTGGAAGATTCACTTGCAAGTAGTGGAGTTTGTGGAAAGCCTTGACTGAGAAGCTGAAGAGTTTTGGAAAGAAAAACAAGTTATTGAAGGATTTAAGTAGAGCAGTAATTTGAATGGATACAAGATTAATCTAGCAACTACGTGTGTGATGTCTTGGAGTGGAAAATTCTGAAGGAGGGGATATAATATATAAGACTTTAAAAAATAGTCCATTGAGAAAAATCAGCTGATGAACTAGAAGTGGTAGCAATAGGAATAGAAAGTAGCACAGAGGCATGTGAATTACTGTTCTAGTGATGTACTGCTTGGTTCTAGTGGCTGACTGTATGGATATCTTCACTGTTTAGTGGAAGCATATGTCACCTCTTGAGAGTGTTATCATTTAGTTATTTAGGGACTGATAAAATTCAAATTTTAGCCTTAAGTAAACACACACATACATAATTTCCTATGCTCTTGTAACTGTTATTCTACTAATTGTTAGAACCAGGGCTAAAAACTTGGGTATATTTAACCCCAATATTTAAAGAGGATAATAAATCATGTAATAATCACTCAGTGAAACTAAGAGTGGGAGAAGTTGGGTCTATCTGGATAATGGCTGCTTTGTACAACTAAATAGACTAATAGAATATCAAAGGAAATAAAACTTTATTATTTTCTAATAAATGCAATAACAAAACTAGGCTCACAAAGTATATGTCAGATATATCTAGAGGTCATACCTTAACAAAAAAATGATTTGTATCTAACATGTCAGGTATCCTCATATATATGTAAATGCAAATCATTCCTTCAAAATGATATCTTTCACAATATCTCCCTTTAGAAATTTTCTTTGTTCTACTAATTTACTTAGTCAATTTTTTTTTCACCTGACATAGAAATTTTATTTTTCACTAACTTATACTGATAACAAAGGATTCTACAGTGGGAATAAATTTTGAAATTACAAAGTTCTTCATTAAGGCTAATCCTAAAAATCCCTTATGGAAAAGCAGTTTCTGCCTCAAGAATCCTGTATGACTTTAGGAAGGTTTAGTATAATGTTTCTCTACATTGCTCTAATGTAGTCACCCATTTATTTATTCAACCAAACATTTATTGTGTGCCTACCATTGGTGAGTAAATTTCCTATCATTGAGCTTAGTAGAGGATAGAGGATAGATAAAATACCTAAGAAAACAAATCAATCTATAATCTAATACCAGGTGATGATGAACAACAACACTGAAAAAACTGGAAAAAGAATAGCCCAGAAAAATACAAGGGAGCAGTGTTACTGCATGCCATTTCAAAGATATGATGGGTAGAGAAGGCCTCTGTGAGGTGGTGACATTTGAGTAGAGACCTGAATAAAGTGAGGAACAAGCCAAGGGGGATCCAGTGACAGAATATTTCAAAACAGCAATAACAGTAAGCAAAGACCCTGAGGTAAAAACAAGATTATGATTTTTGAGAAACAGGAAGAAGGCTAACATGAAATGAAGAGGACAGAGGTGGGAAGCTGGAAAGCTAGACTGAGGCTAGTTCACGGAGGACTTTGGAGGTGATGGTAAGGAGTTTGCATTTTAGCTTAAGGTTGATTGACATTTTTGAAGGATTTTGTATAGGGAAGTCACATAATCTGATTTATGTTTTAAAGATTAGACTGTGTTGTAGAAAGAGGAGATTGAATAGAGATGAGTGGAATCAAGCAGATAAGTTCAGTAGTTCAGTAACAGATGTTGTAACAATATACTTTTGAGATGTTCATTTCATTTCACATTCCATGAGTCGATTCCATTAACTCTATGCTATTCAACCTTTTTCAATGTGGAATCAAAGACAATCTAAGGGGAGATCATATGTCTCCTTAAAATGCATATGTGGGTAAAATTGGCAGGTGGGCACTTGTACTGAAATTGTGTTTTGATTTTACTTTTCCAGCTTTTTAAAAAAAAAAATCATAGTAGGCCAGTGTTAAGCAGATTTGATAGAATAGGAAAATAAAAAGAAACATAAGAAAGAAAAATAAGTGATATGTTTTTTCATATAGAGCATCTCTTGGTGGTTTTGAAATTTTTGGAAGCCTTTACTGAGTACCTTCAGGACAAAATACAGTTTAACCTGGCATTCAAAGCCTTCCATGGCTTAACCTATGTCTACTTTCCAGTCTTAGTTTCTGTCACAACCCTGTTCATATTTTTCTCTTTAGCAATAGGTAACAGTCAAAAAGTTCATTTTATTGCATGTCTCATTGCCTTTGCTTATATTCTTCCTATATTACATGGTAAAATTATTTTTTATGCTTTAAAACTTACTTGATTAATCAGCATTACAGGGAGGTTTTTTCACTATCCCTCCTTATTCACTGTTGCTCACCTTTGTCAATGAAAAGTCAAAGAGCGACTGCAAAGCAGTAAGACAAGGCATTTACTCGGGTCTTAGGAATTGCAATTCAGGAGACAGAGACTCAGCGAAAAGCCAAATTGTGTTCTGAATAAAGGAAAGGTAGGAATTTTTAAAAGCATGCTGAAGGTGATTACACAAGTTATTTTGAAGGAATAATCATTAATGGAGGTAGCTGGCTTAGTACACGAGTCCATAGTTCATTGGTTGTCATTGTTCATAAGTTGTAGTGCTGATGAAATGTAGCTGTTTTTCAAGATGTTGTGGTCATGGTGATTTGGCCCAGTTAAAAGGTTCAAGGCAAGTTCCTGTTTTGCAAGGTTGCAGGTTGTGCAGGTAGTCCTTAGAAAGGCTTGCCAACTCCATGTTAGAGCTCTGAGCCATAGCGAGGCTGCCACAGGAATGGGGTCTTGACTCACCAAGTAAAGTGAAAGCAAGTTTATTACAGATGTAAAGAAACAAAAGAATGGCTACTCCATAGGCACAGCAGCCCCAAGGACTCCTGATTGGCTATTTTTATGTTTATTGCTTGATCATATGCTAAACAAGGGGCGGATTATTCATGAATCTTCTAGGAAAGGGATGGGCAATTCCCAGAAGTGAGGGTTAGTCCCCCTTTTAGATAATATAAGGTAACTTCTGGATATTGCCATGGCATTTGTAAACTGTCATGGTGCTGGTGGGAGTGTCTTTTAGCATGCTAATGCATTCTAATTAGTATATAATGAGCAATGAGAATGAACAGAGGTAATTTTTGTCACCATATTGGTTCTGGTGGGTTTCAGTTGGCTTCTTTACCACATCTTATTTTATCAGTAGGATCTTTGTGACCTGTATCTTGTGCCAATCTCATATCTCATCCTATGACTAAGGATGCCTAACCTCCTGGAAATGCAGCCCAGCAGGTCTCAGCCTCATTTTACCCAGACCCTTTTCAGGATGAAGTCACTCTGGTTTGAATGCCTCTGACAATGCCATTTTGTATATCACATTTTATACCTTCTTTGGTAACTTCACCCAAGGGGAGCATAATTACCTCTTCTTGCATGGCACTTCTGTACCACCACCATGTGTCTAGAGTGTCATTAGTTATTCTGTGTTGCTTGTTTGCATGTCTGCTTTTCCTCCAATACTGTGACAGCGCTTTGAAGGTTGTCACTTATATTGCTCTGGTGTTTAAAACTCTCTAGTGTCTCTTTGTTGCCCTCATGGTAAAGTCTAAATTTCTAAAATGGCATAAAATAAACTTTTCGTAAGATCCAGACTTGACTTTGCATTTGGACACATCCTCTTACAGTAGGTAGGTAGTCAGATGTGAGCAGGGCAGGAGAGGGTCCCCACCTACCCAACACACACACCAGGAATGTCAGATGACAATCAGGTGATGTTCAGGTAGTTGTTAACTGTCTAAAATATTAACAATAATTGGTCACAGCCAGTGCCAGGGAAAGGCAATCTTCCAATAAATAGAAACATCTGAAACTGGTGATCAGCCACTTCCAAATAAGAACTCAGGAGTTTGGCAAGTGTGCTCAAGCATGTGCACTGAGAGGCAAAATGGCAGAGTTTAACTGGTATATGACCTTCCAGGAACATTCAACTGGTAAGGGAAAAACACCTCAAGTGAACATGTGTACAACTCCAGTAAACACACTGTGCATGTGGCCCTTCCCAAGCACTAGCAGACCACTGAGCATGCAGACAGCCCACCTCAAGGGAAGAATCAGGGATAAGGGATGCAAGACCCTGGAAGTATGCCAACATATAAAACCCCAAGTTAAAAGTCAAACCACGCACTTGAATCTCTCAAGTTGCCTGGTGGGCCCTCTTCCAAGTGTACTTTACTTCCTTTCATTCCTACTCTAAAACTTTTTAATAAACTTTCACCTCTGTCTAAAACTTGCCACAGCCCCTCCTTCTGCCTTCTGCCCCTCAAATTCTTTCTTCTGAGTAGGCAAGAATTGAGGTTGCTGCAGATCTATGTGGGTTTGCCAGTAACAATCTCTGCCCAATCCCTGCTCTCTTTCTCTTGCTTCTATCTATACTACACTACCTTTAATTTTTGTGGTGAGCCATGCTCTCTCTTGCCTCATGGCCTTTGAGTGTGCTATCCTCTCTTCCTAGAACATCTCTTCCCGCCTTAATCCTGAAAATGCCTTTGCAAAAATTACAATACTGAGAAAATTATGGCAGTGTGGGAGATCTGATCTAGCAATTTCCCTTTTGCTTTTAGCCTTCAAACTGCCTAAATTATTTCTGGGCTTAGCCTGGGCTAGCTTTGGGAGACATTTAGTTTATAGTTTAAATGATAATAGCCCTTCCCTAAAACTCAACTGTCTTTGTAAAGTTAAGGAGACCATCAGGCTAAGGGGAGAAGAGGAGCCTAAATTCTGCTAAGGTGTAGACATAAATGATCACCAGCTATTATCTGTGAGAACACAAGACATGCAATTTCCCCAATTGCTCCTGCAGATAATATCACTATTATATAATCTAAAATCAGCCTTTAGAGAATCTTTTCAGTGTTTTTTTTTTTTTTTTTTTTTGGCATGTCTGACACCTGGCTGCACCTGGACCTGCCAATTGCTCCTGTGGCCCCACCCAGAAGCAACTCAGTGGAAGAGAGTAGCTCTAATTTGCTATGATTTCATCTCTGACACAACCAGTCAGCACCAAGCACTCATTGCCTAGCCACCCCCACTGCTTCCCCCAAACTGCCTTTGAAAAACCCCTAACCTACAAGCCTTTGAGGTGATTGATTTGAGTACTAACTCTGTTTCCCACGTGGTGTGGCTGGCTCACATCAGTTAAACTCTTTCTTTACTGCAATGCCATGGTCTTTGGAATGGGCAGGAAGAACCCATCAAGCAGTTACAATCCCATTGCCTGGATAATTCGTACTTGTACTTTAGGTCTCAGTAGTCTGCACATTTTCCAGAAAGTCTTTCTAGATGACCATGTCTAGGTTAGGTGTGCCTCTGGTGAATACATTGCACTTGTGTCCTTGCCTCATCATAATACTGTTCTGTGTTCCACTTATTTACTTGTCTGTATTCTCAACTAGACTCTATGCTACTTGATGGAGGGAATCATGTTTGTATTTGTGTGATATTGTGAAATATACATTAGTTCTTCATCGTTTCCTGGCATATAACTCCTAAAATCCTCAGAATCTTCAAAACAATGGATCTTTGTGTGTGCTAATTAGTTGATGGATGGCTGGCAGCCCCTAGTTAGCTTCAGGATGGGGGCTGGTCACTGGAAAGACTAGAGAAGGATTAAAAGGTTGGGACTTTCAGCCCTACCCCACAACCTCTGGGGAGCAGAGAGAGGTTGAAGGTCAAGTTGATTACTAATGGCCAATGATTTAATCAGTCATACCTACAAAATGAAGCTTCCATAAAACTCCCAAAGAAGTAGGTTCAGGGAGCTTGCAGATAGCTGCACACATGTGGGATTCCAGGAAAGTGAACAAGAACACAGCCACATGTCAGGAGGGTGGTGCACCTCAACTCCATCAGAAGAGAAGCTCCTGTGCTCTAGATCCTTCCTGACCTTGCCCTGTGTATCTCTTCATCTGACTGTTTATTTGTATCCTTTGAAATATTTCTTGCAATAAACTAGTAAATGTGTTTCTCTGAGTTCTGTGAGCTTCTGAAGAACGTTAATTGAATCCAAGGAGGGGGCTGTGGAAACTCTTGATTTATAGCCAGTTGGTCAGAAGCACAGGCAAAATAACCTGTGGCGCTCAACTGGCATCGGAAATGGGGCTTAGTCTTGTGGGATCAACCTGTGTGATCTGATGCCATCTTCAGGCAACTAGTGTCAGAATGGAATGGAATTAGAGTACACTCAGGTGCCTTCTACTGCAGGACTGATTGCTCGCTTGCTGATGGAGAGAAATCTCCACACAGTGTCGGAAGCATGTTCTGAGAGTACAATAGGAAAAACAGAGTTTTTTTTTTTGTTTTTGTTTTTTTTTTTACTTATTTAGCCTCCCCCCTGCATTTTGTTTACAGAGACCAACACAATTACTGGAACATAATAGGAATGGAATACATATTTGTAAAATGAGTGAGACAGAATTTTATCTAGCTCCCTTACATACCCCCAGAACCTAGCACTGGGCTTAATGTAATAAATGTGTGTTGAATTTAATTGTAATAAACTTATACATTCCATTCTAGGAGTATAAAAAGACAGGAAACCAAATTTGAGTACTAAGTCTTTACAAGGACAAAATATAGAACATTTAACCTAATTCTCTCTCTCTCCCTCCTCCCATACCTTGTTTGTCTCTTCTCTGTCTCTCTTTTCCCCGATCTCTCTTCTCTCCGCTTTTCTCTCTCGTTATGAACCCTCGGCAGTGTGCTCTGTCATGCACAGAAAAATCTTAAAAGCAAGTAAATACAAGTACAATACAATAGTATTGTAAATTAAGTTTAGCCTAAATCTGTCTCATAACATATTTTAAGTTCAGCCTAAAGGTTTCACCTTAGTACTGTAACCTAACTGGATGTGTAAAAAAGAGTAGAATCTACTCTTGTAAAAGGTAACTTGATCTCAGCCAATCACAGAAGCCATGCTTCAACCACTCACAGGCAGCCAGCTGCTCAAACCCCCTTCAAATAAGGCAAACACTGAGCTGTACTCAATCTGGCTGTTTCTGTTCCTCACTTCCCTTTTTCTGTCCATAAATCCTCTATGGTCTTGCAGCAGTGCTGAGGTTCTCTGAACATATTCAGGTTGTGGGGGATGGGGGACTACTGGATTCACAAATTATTGTTTGCTTGGTTAAACTCCGTTAAGTATGGTTTGTCTAAACTTTTAACAGTATTTATTTTACACTCGTATATTTCAGGAATTATCAGGACACATAAACGTGAATAGATGACAGTCCTTTCCAACTATAATCTGGTTGATGGAAGTACACCTAGGACAACAACTCAACCCAAATATAAAGTAATGAAATGGATGGGAGTCAATATCAACCGCATGTAACTCCGTGTTTAAATATCTTTAACTGTGGCATTGGGAAACAGATATTTCAATTAGTTATTTTCAGTTTTTAGTTTTTAATTTTTGTGGGTACATCACAGGTTTATGTGTTTATGGGGTACATGAGATGTTTTAATACAGGCATTCAATGTAAAATAAGCACATCATGGAGAATGGGGTATCCATTCCCTCAAGCATTTATCCTTTGAGTTACAAACAATCCAATTATACTCTTTAAGTTATTTAAAAATGTACCATTAAATTATTATTGATTATAGTAATCCTGTTGTGCCATCAAATAGTAGGTGTTATTGAAGTTTTCTAACTATTTTTTTTGTATCTATTACTGAAACAGGAGGGTAGCCTGATCTCCATCACGGGACGTGCAACAGGGGTGTGGCTCGCCTGTTTGGTCTCTGCTCACCAGTTCGCCCTACTGCTCAAACCCCTTGTGGGACGGGGAGCGTGCAGATGGGCAGGTGCAGAGGCTGGGACAAGGTGCTTTGCGCTCCAGCCCCGTGGTAGTATCTAGGGGTGGGTGCCTGCAACCCCAGTATTACAAAGCTCCTTCAGCTTTGCCGTCTGCAGATGGCTTAAGTGTTAAACTAGCTCAGTGAACCCTCTGCAGAGGGCCAATGTGATAATGTGATAGCTTTTCTGTGTCCTGAGCTCCTGCCCAGCATCCCGGAAAAATTGGTCACACAGGGGCTTGAAGAATGAATGCAAGGTTTTACTAAGTGGTGGAGGTGGCTTTCAGTGGGATGGGTGGGGAGCTGGAAGTGGAGGATAGAGTGGGAAGGTGATCTTCCCCTGGAGTCCAGCCTCCCAGCAGCCAGACTCCTCTCAAAGTGCCTCCAGCTGAACTCCTCAGCATTCAGATGTTCCTCCTCTTCTCTCTTTCTCATTCTGCTGTCTGTCTGCTGTTCTGCTGGCTTGCTGGTTGGCTAGTCTGCTGATCTATTGTTCTCCTTCTGGAGCCTGAGGTTTGGGGTTTATATGGATGCAGGATAGGGGGCATGGCAGGCCCAAAGGCAACTTTTGGGCAGGAAAATAGGAATGCCAGTCCTCATTTAGGGCCCTGGGTCTTCAGGCTTGAGGGTGGGGCCTTTGCCTGGTAACTGCCCTCTTCTACCCAGTATTTCCCTGTCAACTGTCCCTATCATTGACAGTCTCCACCTCCTGCACCTACTACCCTCCCCAGCATCTAGTAACCATCCTTCTACTGTTTATGTCCATGAATTCAATTGTTTTAATTTTTGGATCCCTCAAGTAAGTGAGGGATGCGATGTTTGTCTTTCTGTGTCTGGCTTATTTCCCTTAACATAATGGTTTCTAGTTCCATACAAGCTGTTGCAAATGACTGGATCTCATTTTTTTAATGGCCGAATATACTCCACTGTGTATATGTACCACATTTTTAAAATGCACATTTTCTAATCTGTTGATGGACACTTAGGTTGCTTCCAAATCTTAGCTATTGTAAACAGTGATGCAACAAACATAGGATGCAGCTATCTCTTCAGTACACTGATTTCTCTTCTTTTGGGTATATGCCCAACAGTTGGATTGCTGAGTCATGTGGTAGTTCAATTTTTAGTTTTTTTGAGGAACTTCCAAACTGTTCTCCATAGTGGTTGCACTAATTTACATTCCCACCAACAGTGTACAAGGGTTCCCTTTTCTCCACACCCTCACCAGCATTTGTTATTGCCTGTCTTTTGGATATAAGCCATTTTAACTGGGGTGAGATGATATTGTAGTTTTGATTAGCATTTCTCTGATGATCATTTATGTTGAGAACCTTTTCATATGCCTGTTTGTCATTTGTATGTCTTTTTTTGAGAAGTGCCTATTCACATCTTACATCCACTTTTTAATTGGATTATTGGATTTTTTTTCCTATGGAGTTGAGTTCCTTATATATTCTAGTTATTAATCCCTTGTCAGATGAGTAGTTTGCAAATATTATCTTCCATTCTGTGAATTGTCTCTACACTTTGTTTGTTGTATCCTTTGCTGTGTAGAAGCTTTTTAACTTGATGTGATCCCATTTGTCCGTTTTTGCTTTGGTTGTCCTTGTCGGGTACTGCTCAAGAAGTTTTTGCCCAGATCAATGTTCTGGAGATTTTACCCAATGTTTTCTTGTAGCAGTTTCGTAGTTTGAGGTCTTAGATTTTAAGTCTTTAATCCATTTCGATTTCATCTTTGTATATGGTGAGAGGTAGGGGTCTAGTTTCATTCTTCTGCGTACGGATATCCATTTTCCCAGCACCATTTTTTGAAGAGACTGTTTTTTTCCCCAGTGTATATTCTTGGCACTTTTGTTGAAAATGAGTTCACTGAAGGTGTGTGGATTTGTTTCTGGGTCCTCTATTCTGTTCCATTGGTCTATTTGTCTGTTTTTGTGCCAGTACCATGCTGCTTTGGTTTCTATTGCTCTGTAGTATAATTTGAAGTCAGGTAATGTGAGTCCTCCAATTTTGTTCTTTTTGCTTAGGATAGCTTTGGCTATTCTCTGTATTTTGTGGTTCCATATAAATTTTAGAATACTTTTTTCTATTTCTGTGAAAAATGTCATTGGTACTTAGATAGGGATTGCATTGAATCTGTAGATTGTTTTGTGTAGTATGGATATTTTAAAAATACTATTTCTTCCAATTGATGAACATATAATATTTTCCCATTTTTTGGTACTCTCTTCAATTTCTTATCAGCATTTTATAATTTTCATTATGGATGTTTTTTGCTTCTTTGGTTAAATTAATTCCTAGATGTTTAAGAATAGTTGTATTATGTTGGTGCAAAAGTAATTGTGGATTTTGCCATTAAAAGCATTAGCGAAATCGCAAGTATTGTTGCACCAACGTAATAGCTATTGTAAATGGAACTACCTTTTTATTTCTTTTTCAGTTTGTTCAGTGTTGACATACAGAAATGCCACTGATTTTTTTATGTTGATTTTTACATTCTACAGCTTTACTGAATTTGTTTTATTAGTTCTAATAATTTTTAATAGAGTATTTAGGTTTTTACAAATACAAAATCATATCATCTGCTAACAATGATAATTTAACTTATTTCTTTCCAATTTGGATGCCCTTCTTTCTCTTGTCTGATTGCTGTAGCTAAGATTTCCAGTACTGTATTGAATAAGAATGGGGAAAGTGGGCATCCTTGTTGTGTTCCAGATCTTAGTGGAAACTTATTTTTTTAATGTCTGCGGATTAGTTTAAAAATTTTTGCTTGCCAACAAAGAATAAATTAAGACATTTTAGAGATTTTACAGATCACATTCTCTCATTAATAATCTAGAAGTGCTGAAAAATTAGCTACTTGAAATTTAAGAAACATTTTCTTAAGTAATCTTTAGATGAAAAAGTAATTCACAAGTGAAACTATGAACTATCTAGAAAGCTATAAAAATTCTTATAGAAAATTTTACATCTTTAAATGACATTACTGTTAGAGAAATAAGACAGAAAATATAAAAGTTTATTTATTTTGGAAAAGTAAGTGAAAAACAACATGCTAAATTAAAATAGTAGATAGAATACATGAAAATAGAATCTGAAAATGAAATGGAAAATAAAAATCAAAAGCATAAATACATCTGAAAATTGATTCTTTAAAAGACCAATAATATACATAATCTCATTGTGAGCTCACTTAAGAAAAAAAAGAAAGCTGAAACACATATTAGAATATAAATGGAGATATAACCTAGGCACAGAAGAGATGAAAAGAATTACAGCCAGCCTGCCTGCCTGCCTGCCTGCTGCCTGCCTGCCTGCCTTCCTTCCTTCCTTCCTTCCTTCCTTCCTTCCTTCCTTCCTTCCTTCCTTCTTTCCTTCCTTCCTTCCTTTCTTCTTTCCTTCTGTGGCCCAGGCTGCAATCAACTCGGCTCGCTGCTGCCTGCGCCACAGAATGCCTGGGACTGCCGCCGCGTGGCACCGCTGCCTGCTTTTTCTCCTTTGGCTGCAGGCGCGCGTTCGCCACGTTGGCCACGCTGGTCGCCAGCTCCTGACGCTGAGTGCTCTGCCAGCCTCAGCCTCCCGAGGTACTGGGACTGCAGATGGAGTCTCGCTCACCCGGTGCTCGGTGTTGCCCGGGCTGGAGTGCGGTGGCGTGGTCTGGGCTCGCGGCAGCCTCCACCTCCCAGCCGCCTGCCTTGGCCTACCAGGGTGCTGGGATTGCAGCCCCTGCCCGGCCGCCGCCCCGTCTGGGAGGTGAGGAGCATCTCTACCCGGCCGCCCCTCTGCCTGGCCTCCCTATCTGGGAAGTGAGGAGCGCCTCTGCCCGGCCACCCATCGTCTGGGAAGGCAGGAGCGCCTCTGCCCGGTCACCCATCGTCTGCGAAATGAGGAGCGCCTCTGCCCGGCCGCCCCGTCTGGGAAGAAGTGAGGAGCGCCTCTGCCTGGCCACCCTGTCTGGGAAGAAGTGAGGAGCGCCTCTGCCCGGCCGCCCCTTCTGGGAAGAGAGGAGCGCCTCTGCCCGGCCACCCATCGTCTGGGAAGTGAGGAGCGACTCTGCCTGGCCGCCTCGCATGGGAAGAAGTGAGGAGCGCCTCTGCCTGGCCGCCCCGTCTGGGAAGAAGTGAGGAGCGCCTCTGCCTGGCCACCCCATCTGGGAAGTGAGGAGCACCTCTGCCCGGGCGCCCCGTCCAGGAAGAAGTGAGGAGCGCCTCTGGCCTGCTGCCCGGTCCGGGAAGAAGTGAGGAGCGCCTCTGCCCGGCCGCCCCGTGTGGGAAGAGAGGAGCGCCTCTGCCCGGCCACCCATCATCCGGGAAGTGAGGAGCACCTCTGCCCGGCCGCCCCGTCAGGGAAGTGAGGAGCGCCTCTGCCCGCCCGCCCCGTCTGGGAAGTGAGGAGCGCCTCTGCCTGGCCACCCATCGTCTGGGAAGTGAGGAGCGCTTCTGCCCGGCCACCAATCGTCTGGGAAGTGAGGAGCGCCTCTGCCCGGACACCCATCGTCTGGGAAGGGCGGAGTGCCTCTGCCTGGCTGCCCCGTGTGGGAAGAGAGGAGCGCCTCTGCCCAGCCACCCATCATCTGGGAAGTGAGGAGCGCCTATGCCCGGCCGCCCCGTCTGGGAAGTGAGGAGCGCCTCTGCCCGGGCGCCCCGTCTGGGAAGAAGTAAGGAGCGCCTCTGGCCGGCTGCCCCATCCGGGAAGAAGTGAGGAGCGCCTCTGCCCGGCCGCCCCGTCTGGGAAGAGAGGAGCACCTCTGCCCGGCCACCCATCGTCTGGGAAGTGAGGAGCGCCTCTGCCCAGCCTCCCCGTCTGGGAAGAAGTGAGGAGCGCCTCTGCCTGGCCGCCCCGTCTGGGAAGAAGTGAGGAGCGCCTCTGCCTGGCCGCCCCATCTGGGAAGTGAGGAGCGCCTCTGCCCGGGCGCCCCGTCTGGGAAGAAGTGAGGAGCGCCTCTGCCCGGCCACCCATCATCCGGGAAGTGAGGAGCATCACTGCCCGGACGCCCCGTCTGGGAAGAAGTGAGGAGCGCCTCTGCCCGGCCGCCCCATCTGGGAAGTGAGGAGCGCCTCTGCCCGGCCGCCCCGTCTGGGAAGAGAGGAGAGCCTCTGCCCGGCTACCCATCGTCTCGGAAGTGAGGAGCGCCTCTGCCCGGCCGCCCTGTCTGGGAAGAAGTGAGGAGCCCCTCTGCCTGGCCGCCCCGTCTGGGAAGAAGTGAGGAGCGCCTCTGCCTGGCCACCCCGTCTGGGAAGAAGTGAGGAGCGCCTCTGCCTGGCCGCCCCATCTGGGAAGTGAGGAGCGCCTCTGCCCGGGCGCCCCGTCTGGGAAGAAGTGAGGAGCGCCTCTGGCGGGCTGCCCCGTCCGGGAAGAAGTGAGGAGCGCCTCTGCCCGGCTGCCCCGTCTGGGAAGAGAGGAGCACCTCTGCCCGGCCACCCATCGTCTGGGAAGTGAGGAGCGCCTCTGCCCGGCCGCCCCGTCTGGGAAGAAGTGAGGAGCACCTCTGCCCGGCCGACTGGTCTGGGAAGAAGTGAGGAGCGCCTCTGCCTGGCCGCCCCATCTGGGAAGAAGTGAGGAGCGCCTCTGCCTGGCCGCCCCATCTGGGAAGTGAGGAGCGCCTCTGCCCGGGCGCCCCGTCTGGGAAGAAGTGAGGAGCGCCTATGGCTGGCTGCCCAGTCCGGGAAGAAGTGAGGAGCGCCTCTGCCTGGCCGCCCCATCTGGGAAGTGAGGAGCGCCTCTGCCCGGCCGCCCCGTCTGGGAAGAAGTGAGGAGCGCCTCTGCCCGGCAGCCCCGTCTTGGAAGTGAGGAGCGCCTCTGCCCGGCTGCCCCATCTGGGAAGTGAAGAGCGCCTCTGCCCGGCCGCCCCGTCTGGGAAGAAGTGAGGAGCGCCTCTGCCCGGCCGCCCCGTCTGGGAAGTGAAGAGTGCCTCTGCCCGGCCGCCCCATCTGGGAAGAAGTGAGGAGCGCCTCTGCCCTGCCGCCCTGTCCGGGAAGAAGGGAGGAGCGCCGCTGCCCGGCCGCCCGGTCCGGGAAGAAGTGAGGAGACCCTCTGCCCGGCCACCCTGTATGGGAAGTGAGGAGCGGCTCTGCCCGGCCGCCACGTCTGGGAAGAAGTGAGGAGCGCCTCTGCCCGGCCGCCCCGTCTGGGAAGAAGTGAGGAGCGCCTCTGCCTGGCCGCCCCGTCTGGGAAGAAGTGAGGAGCGCCTCTGCCTGGCCACCACATCTGGGAAGTGAGGAGCACCTCTGCCCGGGCGCCCTGTCCGGGAAGAAGTGAGGAGCGCCTCTGCCCTGCCGCCCTGTCCGGGAAGAAGGGAGGAGCGCCTCTGCCCGGCCGCCCCGTCCGGGAAGAAGTGAGGAGACCCACTGCCCGGCCGCCCCGTCTGGGAAGAGAGGAGCGCCTCTGCCGGGCCACCCATCATCTGGGAAGTGAAGAGCGCCTCTGCCTGGCCGCCCCGTCTGGGAAGAAGTGAGGAGCGCCTCTGCCTGGCCGCCCCGTCTGGGAAGAAGTGAGGAGTGCCTCTGCCTGGCCGCCCAATCTGGGAAGTGAGGAGCGCCTCTGCCCGGGCGCCCCGTCCGGGAAGAAGTGAGGAGCGCCTCTGGCCGTCTGCCCGGTCTGGGAAGAAGTGAGGAGCGCCTCTGCCCGGCCGCCCCTTGTGGTAAGAGAGGAGCGCCTCTGCCCGGCCACCCATTGTCCGGGAAGTGAGGAGCGCCTCTGCCCGGCTGCCCCGTCTGGGAAGAAGTGAGGAGCGCCTCTGCCCGGCAGCCCCGTCTGGGAAGTTAGGAGCGCCTCTGCCCAGGCAACCATCGTCTGGGAAGGGAGCAGCACCTCTGCCCAGCCACCCATCGCCTGGGAAGTTAGGAGCGCCTCTGCCCTGCCACCCATCGTCTGGGAAGTGACGAGCGCCTCTGCCCAGCCACCCATCATCTGGGAAGGGTGGAGCGCCTCTGCCCAGCCACCCATCGTCTGGGAAGTGAGGAGCGCCTCTGCCCGGCCGCCCCGTCTGGGAAGAAGTGAGGAGCGCCTCTGCCCGGCCGCCCCATCTGGGAAGAAGTGAGGATCGCCTCTGCCCTGACGCCCTGTCCGGGAAGAAGGGAGGAGTGCCGCTGCCTGGCCGCCCCGTCCGGGAAGAAGTGAGGAGCCCCTCTGCCCGGCCGCCCCATCTGGGAAGAAGTGAGGAGCCCCTCTGCCCGGCCGCCCCATCTGGGAAGTGAGGAGCGCCTCTGCCCAGGCACCCATCATCTGGGAAGGGAGGAGTGCCTCTGCCCGGCCACCCATCGTCTGGGAAGTGAGGAGCACCACTGCCCGGCCATCCATTGTCTGGGAAGGGAGGAGCGCCTCTGCACGGCCACCCATCCTCTGGGAAGGGAGGAGCGCCTCTGCCCAGCCGCCCCATCTGGGAAGTGAGGAGCGCCTCTGCCCGGCCGCCCCATCTGGGAAGTGAGGATCACCACTGCCCGGCTGCCCCGTCTGGGAAGAGAGGAGCGCCTCTGCCCAGCCACCCCTCGTCTGGGAAGGGAGGAGCGCCTCTGCCCGGCCACCCATCGTCTGGGAAGTGAGGAGCGCCTCTGCCCGGCCGCCCTGTCTGGGAAGAAGTGAGGAGCGCCTCTGCCTGGCCGCCCCATCTGGGAAGTGAGGAGCGCCACTGCCCGGGCGCCCCGTCCAGGAAGAAGTGAGGAGCGCCTCTGGCTGGCTGCCCCGTCTGGGAAGAAGTGAGGAGCGCCTCTGCCCGGCCGCCCCATCTGGGAAGAGAGGAGCGCCTCTGCCCGGTCACCCATCGTCTGGGAAGTGAGGAGCGCCTCTGCCCGGACACCCCGTCTGGGAAGAAGTGAGGAGCGCCTCTGCCCGGCCGCCCCATCTGGGAAGTGAGGAGCGCCTCTGCCCGGGTGCCCCGTCTGGGAAGAACTAAGGAGCGCCTCTGGCCGGCTGCCCCATCCAGGAAGAAGTGAGGAGCGCCTCAGCCCGGCCGCCCCGTCTGGGAAGAGAGGAGCGCCTCTGCACAGCCTCCCATCGTCTGGGAAGTGAGGAGCGCCTCTGCCCGGCCTCCCCGTCTGGGAAGAAGTGAGGAGCGCCTCTGCCTGGCCGCCCCGTCTGGGAAGAAGTGAGGAGCGCCTCTGCCTGGCCGCCCCATCTGGGAAGTGAGGAGCGCCTCTGCCCGGCCGCCCCGTCTGGGAAGAAGTGAGGAGCGCCTCTGCCCAGCCGCCCTGTCTTGGAAGTGAGGAGCACCTCTGCCCGGCTGCCCCATCTGGGAAGTGAAGAGCGCCTCTGCCCGGCCGCCCCGTCTGGGAAGTGAAGAGTCCCTCTGCCCGGCCGCCCCATCTGGGAAGAAGTGAGGAGCGCCTCTGCCCTGCTGCCCTGTCCAGGAAGAAGGGAGGAGCGCCGCTGCCCGGCCGCCCGGTCTGGGAAGAAGTGAGGAGACCCCCTGCCCGGCCACCCTGTATGGGAAGTGAGGAGCGGCTCTGCCCGGCCCATCGTC